>NC_040905.2:62966280-63269310 GCF_004126475.2 Phyllostomus discolor
AAGTAGAAAAGACTGACAGCAAAGATGGACTCAGACTCCAGGGAGTGGGATATTATTCAAGTGGAGTGCAGTTAGTCAGAGGCAGGACTCGTACAAGTCTGATATATATCCAGCTTCCCAAACACTGACTCTCCTCACTTACCATTTTCTTAATCTCTCCCTTCCATACTTGCCCCTAACTACCAATTGAGACACTACAGTCCGACCCCACATTGCTACATGTGCGGTTATGTGGGACTGAGAGTTCTGACTAATTCTAGGTTTCTCTGGTGACATGTTCTTGACACCTGCCCCTGGTATACAGACTGGACTTTCATCAAGTCTCAGGTGTACCTGAGACTTCCATGTTGTCCTGGGCTCTGCATGGTGTCCCAGAGACCCCAGAGCTGACTGGTCTATGTGAGCAGTCCTCCAAGTCAGCTTTGAGAGGACACATTCCTGCTGCTCATCTTCCTGTTTGTGTGTTTACCACCCAGCCCCAGGTACAAGAGAGAATAGGTGCTCATCAACTGTCAGAATAACCTTCCCCTCAATTCCAGGCATGTGTTATCTCTAAAGACACATTCGTCTCAGTCTAGTTTGTTATTTCATATTGGGCAGCTGCCACCTGGTGAATCATACATGCAGCAAGACAGGAAGACCTGCAGACCCCATTCCCTCACCTTTTATCCTTTGCACTGGCTCCTCCCACAGGAGTGACTGGCACAGGCAGGCAGAGCTGCTGCTGGTCTGCTTGTAGGTGGTGTTTGTTTCTTTTTCTTTAGATCTTTTTTCAACACTTTAAAAATCACCTAACATTTAGTTTTATTTGGGGAGGATCTCTTATATGTTGGAGAGAGGATTTGGGTCTGCTTATATCAATTAATCAAGTTAACATTGGTAAACATTTTTTAAAATTCTCACCCGAGGATGCATTTTTATTGATTTTTAGATAAAGACGAAGCGGGGTGGGGGAAAGGAGAGAGAGAGAAAAACATCGAACAGCTACCTCCCCTATATTCCCCTCCTGGGGATTGAACCTGCAACAACCTAGGTATGTGTCCTGACTGGAAATTGAACCTGGAAACTTTTGGTGTACAGGATGATGCTCCAACCAACTGGCCACCCAGCCAGGGCAGTAAACCTTTTTTTTTTTTTCATTACCAACACATCTATAATTTTTCTCACTATGGGAGCCTCCATGGTACTTAGCAGTCATAATGGATAGCATGTTGGTGAGCCATGTAGGTAACATTGACTGGAGTTTTCCAGTGAGTCTTGTTGTTGGACATCTAAGGAATGAAGAATGTGCCTGTATTCTAAGCAAGGCCTCTTTAATTGCCAAGAACAAGCTTTAACAGAGTCTCTTTAGAAAAGAGAGGTTCTCAGTCCTCAAAAAGAGACTGTTGGCCCGTAGGGTAATTCCAGACTAGTCCATGGCCCTGGGGTTCTCCCAACTCTTGTGCCACTCTGGAATTCTCCAAGATAGTGTTTCATGGCATGGAGTCTGCATAGTATCGGCATCAAATTTACCTGGGATACTGATTTTTAAATGGAGGTTTTCCAAGCCCCACCTGAGACCTACCCAAAGAGAATCACTGGCTTATGCAGCTCTCTAGGTAAATTCTTACATTTGTTAAAGTTCAATAACCACTACTTTAAGAAGTGCTGGGCTGCACAGAGCCTACCTGTTGACAGTTTTCATCTGGTCTTGGCAGCGCAGTGAGATCCTGGTGAGAATTCTGGTTATCTACAAGCACTCAGACTTCTGGATGATACTGAGGGTTCCCCGTGAACTGAACTGATTGAGTGGTGTTCACGCCCCACTTTTGGAGCCTAAGCAAGGGCCTGGATCACCCCCATTTGACTCAAAGTTGCCATAAGAGATTGAGGCCAGCTTAGTGCAGGCATGTCCTCTGGGCTCTGTAATGGATTGAGGTCCCCTGCAAAAGTGACTTAGATATAAAGACCTAGACCAGTTGTTAGAGCCTCTGGAGTCACCCAGAATAATTATGGGAGGGATCAGGGAACCTTGCTCCTGCAGAGAGACCAGGGGCTCAGCTTCCTATGTCATTTCTTTATTAGCTATTCTAAGAGGGTGGACAGAGAAAATCGTGAAGAATAAAATTATTCATACATTTTTCAGTTACATATACTTTTTTAATTTCCTCATGATTCTGAAAGGAATCATGATAGGAAATTGTGTTTATGTCCAACAGGGCAAAAAAAAATCCTTTTGTATAATTCTCTTACCATGGCTAGTCATCATCAAAGCCCTAGAATATAAATATTCTCATGCTAACAATTTATCTACAATAGTGCCTCACTGGCCCTTAGACACATCTTTTCATAATATTTTATTTACGAAGATTTATCTTTTAGGATACCTTTTTTAAATTCTCACCTGAGGCTCTGTTTATTGATTTTGGAGAGAAAGGGAGTTGGAGGGAGAGAAAGACAGACAGACAGACATTGAGGTGAGAGAAACATCAATTGGTTCCCTCCCATACATGCCCTAACTGAGGACCAAACCCACAGCCTAGCTATGTGCCCTCACCTAGGATTGAACCTGAAACCTTTCGGTGTATGGGACGAAGTGCCAACCAACTGAGCCACCTGGCCAGGGCATCTTCTAGGATTCTTAACCTCTCTCATAATTACCATCTCTTGAATTATCTTTATTTATTTAAAATTTTATGTTAAATTTTATTCAGTATTTCTGTGTGTTTGAAATAGGAGGAGGTTCTTCTGTCAGCATTCAGACCAATTTTGTTAGGCCCTCAGAATGTATCAAAAAGTTTGAAAGCCTTTAGGTGAGGAATGCACACTCAGCTTTGTCAGGAAGCCCACTAGCTCCTCTGCTGATTGGCCTGATGTACTCCTTCTCCACATCACCCAACACTGACATTTTCGCTTGTGTTTTAGACCCCAACCTACAGAGACAGACAAATAGTATTTCCTGAACATTCAATTAATATGTCATTTGAAAATTGCATCTGTTAAAAAAACACACTTGCAGATGAGCTGTATACCTGATGCATGTAGCATTAAGTGTTTCTCTAGTGGTCCAGGATACATGCCTATAAAGTGACAGCAACATGGCATCATTGATGTGTACAGCACACTGTTTCCTTACAGTGCAAGAAAGGGTGTGGGCTGCAGGCATCATCACAAGCATCAAGAGCCCCCAGGTTAAGAGCCCTAACATGGGAAAAGACAGATATCCTCGAGGCACTGCAGGAATATCTTTTTAGGTAACACCCAGCCTGGCAGTATTAGCACTGGCTAGAAAGTACTTTTGAAAAGTAATTTTGCGAATTTATCCTAATATATGGTCTGGGTCCTTTCTTTTAACTACATGAAAGTATGGAGAGACTTAGTTTGTCACCAGGAAGAAATTGCCAATGGAAAACAATAGGTGGTAGAAAACAGTGGTCATTTCACTGACCCACTATAAATTCTTGTTTTCAAACAGTAGTGATTCTTAATGTCAGGGAGTTTCAAAGTCACCTAAGAGGCAACAGCTTGTTAGGCTACAATCCTTCCTCTTCCTCCTGTGCTTTCCCCTTGTAAGTTTCTAAGTGTCCATGCCCTCCCCCTCATGCACACACACCCCACCTGTGACTGACTCTGTTCCTGGGCCGAGAACCGCTGAGCTAAGGGGTGGATGCTTGGCCAGTCACATTGCCCAACGGCATGACATAACATTCATTGCCAAATCATTGTGTAAATTTGTATCATAAAATGTTTAAATAATTATTAGTTTTTGTACATTTTGCTTTATCGTTTCAATGAGTGGAGTTAATGATCATTTCTTCCTAGCAATGTTATAAAAGTAAACTATCTTCCATGTGATATCTTGCTCTAACCTTGATTTTTTAAGTCAGTCACTCAATTAATCATTTGGAATTTTTGCCACATTGCTAAGAAACAGTGTACCCACTTGTTGAATATTAAGAGATCAAAAAGGAAAGGGTAACCTTTTCTGGCTATTCAGTTTGAGCCTTTCCCTGGTTTTAAGAATTTTTAATTTTTGTAGTGATGGGTGCAGAATTATTCTCTATGTTTTTGTGGCAGGCCATGCAGGATTCCTAGCCCAGCAAATTAGGACTGTTTTGTTCTCCAGGCCTTCTGACAATCACACTCTTATTCCCCATCATACGTTACTAAAGATTGCATATGATGAACATTGATCTACATATTTGCAATTAAGATCTGTACAAAATACACCAGTTAATTTCCAACTGAAGCCGTGGTAAACCACGGATAAAGAACTGAAAGTCTGGTTACTATTTGAAATGGAAAGAGAAGCAGTAGGACACAAAACTTAAAGAGCATTTTAGCTAGTTCTAATAATCTGAAATGATTATGGGATGCTCTGGGAGAGGGGTTAGGTCCAGCTGCATGTACGTGGTTTGGATAAGCTCCCTAGGATCCAGATACTTGAAAATACATGGAAAAAAGAAAGAAACTAAGTTTCTGTGCTAACTGATATACATAGGATTTCATGTAATCCTCTAAAGAGTTGAATATTTTTTGATTACATAAAAGGATATTAGGACAGTTTTATAAATGAGAGGATTAAGGCCCAGAGAGATTAAATAACTTACCTTGGCTCACAAAGCAAGTCTCTCTTTAATTTTAAAGCTCTTTTCAGTAGACTGATCTTCTAAAATCCTCCACTCAATAGTTTTTATCTAGACAGTTTAAACTGAGAAAGAAATTTATATCTAAATTCAAAAGAGCAGTAGAAATCAATATTGTGTTCTCTATTGTTATGCTCAATATCTTCATACTCTCTGATGGATGAGGTTTCCTGCATGTGCGAGAGAGTATTGTACAGTGATTGGATTTAGCAAATAATAGTTTCATTGCCAAAGTTTCTTTAGATATTTTAATAGGCAGTAAAGAAGGGATAAATTAGCCATCTTTGAATATAGTAAAATTTTTATATACCAAGATTAAATGGTACATAACTAAAAACTCCCTTATTGCCCTGGCCAGGTTGCTCAGTTGGTTGGAGTGACAGGCCATGCACCAAAAGGATGCAGGTTTGATCCCCAGTTGGGGCGTGTATGGGAAGCAATCAATCAGTGTTTCTCACATTGATGTTTCTCTTTCTCCCTACCTTTCTCTCCCTTCCTCTCTCTCTAAAATTAATAAACATATTCTTGGGTGAAGATTTAAAAAATAATAAATGAATTAATGAATGCATAAAAAACAAATACTCCCTTATCATGTAGAAATTCAGAACTTTTGCTTCTATAGAAGGATAAGCAATACTGTTCATATTTTACATCAATTTCAAATGAAGCCTACTTTAAAATTAATTCTTCTATTCCACTGAATTGTTATCCTAAGGGAAAGTAGAATTAAATGCAGTGGAAGGTACTATTATCATCCCCATTTTACAGGTGAGGAAACTGAAGCACAAAGCAGTTAAGGAATGTTCTCAGATCACTCAACTGGCACCAGAGCTGGAATTCCAGCTCAGGTGGTCGGGCTCCGCAGCTATTCCCTAACTGCTACAGACCACTGCCTCCTTAATATTTGCAAAGATCAAACTTGCTGTTGCTAATATACATTTGTGAATTTGTTATTCTTATCTAGTTTCTGGAATGAAATTTTATTTCACTCCACATTTTAATTTTGGTTATCTAGAGATCAGCTTGGACAGGGGAGCCCTGTGTAAATTCCTGTCACGTAAGCTTTCTTAAGAACATGCTTCTCTGAGAAGCTGCCTGAAAGGAAGGGCACGTGACAGGCCCCTGTGTCAGCCACCACGTGATTGGCCCTATCTCAGTGTTTCCTTGTAAATTCCATTCACTTTCTGATAGAGACATTTTGAGTCTGTCATCCTGGTAGAGATTAGGCTGGCAATTGGTTTGGTAACAGGAGGACTGTCAGAGTTCTCACGTCCTCTCACCCTCCATTAGGCCTGCACCAAAGAAATGAAACTGATCGCACCGTGGGAGCCAGGCGGAAAGGCTCTGAAACGGTCATTCAGCGGAGTTCAGAGATTTTTATTCTTATGCAATAATCACATCATTGGTAACCAGGCATGCTTTAGGTGAGCTCATAATCTTTTAGGATTTGCACAAAACTTTGCTACTTCCAAGATTCCTGTTCCTATGTTGACTGGAACCTGGACCTGAGCGAGCCATGCATTTGAATCTGAAGAAAATGACATAAGATGAAACAATGTTGCCCTCTTTTCTTTAAGAAGGATGAACAGTATTAGTGTGTAACTTCTCAAAGCAGTGGTCACCATACGACTGCTCTTCCATTTGGAGACTAGGGAAAATGTTTGAGGCTGTTGGTATTCAGAAAATTAAAATCACTGCCATTTATTGACTTACCATGTGCCGGGCACTGAGCCACACACTTTATAAACATGCCCTCATTTAATCCTTACTACCGTCTTATGAAGTGGTGTCATTTTTATACCCATTCAACCCGTGTAAAAACTCAAATTTGGAAGAGTTGAGTAGCTTGCCTGAAGTTACGCAGCTAAAACTAGACTCCGGGTTTGTGGGACTCCAGAGGCTAGACTCCTGTGTTTCCGATTTGAAATGTGTCATTGGGTACATTATTGAATAAGCTTCACATATTTACAACATATAATATTAGAGGTACAGAACTCCAGAATTTTCAGGCCTGACAATATACAGATAAGGAAACTATGTTCCAGAGAGGCTAAAGACTCAAGGTTACATAGCTTGTCAGGGGCCACCTTTTTCATTATTCGTTACGCAGCTGAAATTTCTTGACTCACAGGCTTAAGTAAATCCTAGCTGGACAAACTTTTTCTAGGGGAAAAATCAGAAGAGGAAAGCAGGCTGTCTTTTCCAGGTCTAACTTCTCTACCTCATTTTATCTTGGGTGGCCAGTGTCAGACATAGTTGGGATTATTTCATGCATCAAGAGAAGCAAACAGGATCCTTAGAGGCAGGAACAAAACTTCAGGGAAAAAGCTGCTATTCTACTCTTTGATGACTCATCCAGCTGTGTGGCTTGCTCTTTAACTTGCCCACAAAATAATTATCATCCCAGAAGAAAAAAATTGGAATACTGGAGTTTGCAAAGTGATGAAAATGAAGCAGTTGCCGTGTAGTATGGTAAGTTCAGCTTCATGCCTTCTGTGAAATTTTTCTAAGCACTTAGGGTGGTCCAGTGTCAGAGGTCATAACTAGACACACACAGCACGTGGCCAAACATCGCATAGCCTCTCTGGCTTGGATTGAGATCACAGATCAGCTGTGGCTGTTGTTCCAGTTGCCAGGCAACACTGGGATGTTTATTTTGAGCTCTGCCCACATGTTGCATCAGAGGCCAAAGCTTCTTGTGCTCTCCACTTTCCAGAGCAAGCAGAGCTTAGGCACTCTATTTTTACCTCGTCAGTGTGTCCCTTTCAATGCTATATTTCATGAATGCATCGCATATTCAGCTGTGATAGAACCAACCGTCTTCCGTTTCCCCCAGATGAGGCTCAGACCCCCTCATTTCACAGTGTTCCACTTCATCAGCCAGCAGCGTGTCTCTGGTACTTTCCCACCTCTAGTCTAGCTCATCTGGATCAACAAACCCCTCTCAGCCTTCATCTTCATTGTTTTTTTTTTTGAACAGCAAATATTTTATTTTAGTTTTTAAACTTAGGGGAGTTAATTTGTTATAGCAAAAAGTTCATGAGCATTGTCATATATGTTCAAATCTAAGCTCCACCTCATGTTAACTGTGAGGTCTTAGATAAGCTACCTGACTTCTCTGAGCGTCAGTTTCCTCATTTATAAAATGCAGTAGTGATGGTTCCCACCTAGGATTCTATAAAGATATGTTGAAATCAGACATGTAAGGCACCTGTCACAGTCCCCAGCACAGGGAGGGAGGGCTGTACAGTCCCCACCTCTCTACTGAACACACAATTAGTGTAAATATTAAATAGTTCCCATCTCCTCTGTGAAGTCTTTCCTAACTACCTTCCAAACCAGCATCTCAGAAACACAACCGTCTCCCTCTTCTGATAACGTCATATTGTCCCTAAGATCCTGCTGTAATCAACCTTATCTTGTGTTACGTGTGTGCTGAGGGGTGCGTTGGCACTGAGTAGGTCTGTTGGCACAAAGCTGCGCTCTGCCTCAAAGGGATGTCTCAGTTTCATTGATAGATGAGCCATTGTTTATCTGTCATCAGAATCATGCTGTTGTTATGATAAACACTATACTTTGTTAGGTGACTGTCTTGCAGGTGTGTTTCAAAGCACCATGATTATGTCATGTTAGTAGGTAAAGGCATTGCAAGAATGGCTGTCAGGGTATGACAGCATGGCAAACAACAGACAAACCCGAACTTCTGGATATTTATTTCCCAAGGTGCGTAACCCATCGCTGCAGATAGAAAACTGTGAACCTGTGCTCATGGGCCCATAAATGGTGTCTGTGGAGACGGTCAGTGCTTTCCTTAGAAAGCCCCTCCATCAGCCGCCTATTGTTTGTTCCAGGTGTCGTAGGAAGCAGCCCAGGGTTTTTCAGTGTATGTTTATTTTTTAAGTTGTACAACTGCCAAGTTGATGACAATAAGGATGTAGGTGACTAGATATTTATTTTTTAGCTTTTGTTGTTCATATTATTACAGATGTCCCAACCACCCCCCCTTTGTCCACCTGCACCCAGCCCCCACACCTCCATCCCTGTGGCGTCACCACACTGTTGTCTGTGTCTGTAGGTTGTGCATATATGTTCTTTGTCATCCCTTCACCTGTTTTCATCCAGTCTCCCCCGACCCCTGACTCCTGACAGCTGTCAGTCTGTTCCACGTGTCCCCTGCCTCTGGTTCTGTTTTGTTCCTTGGTTTATTTTGTTCATTAGATTACACATATAAGTGAGATCCTATGGTATTTGTCTTTCACCAACTGGCTTATTTTACTTAGCATAGTAATTCCAGGTCCAACCATGCTGACTGACTAGATATTTAAACTATATTATCCAAACCAGTTTTCTGACTTGTGCATTGGACAAAATTTCTGATGATCGTAAAACTCATAATGTTGACTTTTGAGTCATCACATAATACTTTTGTGTTTACTTATGCACAATTTTATACATTTATTTAACAAATACTCGTTAAGGAACTACTGTGTGCCAGGCTCTGAGGAGGCACAGCTGCTGAAACAGGCATGGCTCCTGTCCTTGTGGAGTTCAAGGCCGGGTCTGCCTTATAGCTCCTGTGAAGAAAGAACTTAAAAAAAAAATCCATCTTCCCTTTTCTTTCATTATTTGAGGTATGTTATTAAAGAAGAATCTTATTATGGTTCAAAAACAAATTACTTGTTTTTCTCTTGTGCATTCATCAAAGCTAGTTTTAAAAGTTAAAAATCAGTTACTGATTTGTCAGAATTTTTTAATTTAGGAAATTTAATACTTATTTTGTGTTTTGCCCCATTACCTGAGTTTGGTGTGTGCTCTCTCACCATGACCCGTGGGGCGCATGCTGCTCCCACTGTGGGAAACCAGGTGCCTCCGAGGTGCAGTCGACTTGCCTGGGGACTCACAGCCACCCAGAGGCCGTCAGACCGAAACTTAAGTATTCTAACTCATTAATTATATTCTTAACCCTAGCATTTTTTTTAAAAAACAAGGCATTAAAATTATACTTAATTCTTGGTTTCAATGAAATTTTAATTGATTAGAAAATGGAAACAAAGATTTGAATCAACAGTGGTTTTCAGCTCCTCTCTGCCACAACATGGCACTAGACTGGACACCGTGAGGTGCAGAAAAGGCCCCTGTGTCCTGATCAGTGTATAGCTTCATTGACAAGACATGACGTACATTTAGAAATGAGCTCAGTCACCCTCCAATGCAGCATATGCTATTAAGTGTTCAAGTGAGAAGTACAAACATATATGAGTTGAGAAGATAACGAGATAAAGCACATACAGGTGTGGTATCTTGAGCTAAACCCTCCAAGGGAGGGATGGGTGGGACCTGAGCAGGGAAAAGGCTCTGTAGGCCCTGGAATGGCAAGATGAAGGCTCAGCGGTGGAAGGTGGCATGATGGTGATGGTGGGGTAACACTAGCTGTAGCCCAGCATGTATCATTTGCCAAGCACTGTTATAATTGGTTCATGTACATTAACTTATTCTTAAAACAACATTTTGAAGAGTTATTACTATTCCCATTTCACAGATGAGGACACTGAGGCACAGAGAGGTTAAGTAACTTGCTTGAGGTTGCACATGAATTCAGTGTCAGCTGGAATTCCACCAGATAGTCTTGAGTATGGACCCCTTTCATGCACCTAACCAGTGAGTTATGCTGCTGGATGAGGTGCCCAGGGGCCAGGAAGGACACAGTTCTGGCTGAAGGGGAGTTCTGGTGTGGGCAGTATCGAGAGAGGTAGTAGAATAAATAGATTGGATCACTAATGGAAAGTCTAATGTTTGGGCAGGAGACACAGTGGGAAACAATAGAGAGTTCAGTACTTCATCTGAGTGGGAACATGGTACACATTTCAGATAAATTACTTAGGCAGCCACAGACAGGAAGGATTGGGAGCTAGAGATGAGGGTGGGAAAGAACCAGACATGGAAACTATGAGAAGGTCCTTGATGTAATCCAGGTGTGGGAGGTACATGATTAGGCAAGGAGTGTGGATGGCAAAGAAGTGCCCGAGTGGCATGGTGATGAAGCTACAACCAGCACTGTGCCCAACTCCAGTGGTTCAGGGCCAGATGAATTTCCTGTCTTCCCTCCTTTGACCCTGGCAACAAGTCCGGAGGGAGGTGGTGTTACTCCCAGTTAAGAGTGAAGGGAATGGAGGCTTCAGGGGGTTATTTAATGTGGCGCAGGGATTTGAGCCTGTATCTGCCTTTCTTGCCTTCTTCACTTCAAGTAATATAATGTAGTCTAGTGATTAAGTAGGGCTGTTAATAAGGTATGAGACTGTTCACATAATAAATGATAGAGTCATGGGGAGAAAGTTGAAGAAATACTAAAGACCACAGAGAAGAATGGGGCAGGTGGAAGAGGCTTCCAGAAGGAAAGGGTCAGAGGGCTGGGGAGAGAGCCTGTGGCTCCTGGTGTCACTGCAGCTGTGGGGGAGGGGGCAGTCTGTGAGTCAGAATGACACTGCCTATGGGTTATTGGATGGGAAAGGAGAGCACATACCTGCGCTGGCCTGCGTTGACAGGGTGGGTGAAGGGATTAGTGCTGCTGGTGGGAAGACAGTAGGAATGCTGCCAGTGAGGGGCGGGGGAGGAAGCAAGGTCTGGGCTGATTCACTCTCTGTGTGCTTTCTGAACTAAGCCAGCCAGTGACAGGTGGAGAGATCAAGGTGAGGCTGCTGGGCTTCTGGAGGGGAGGGGAGGAGTGGGCGGGTTCCTGTAAACCAGATGCAGGTGCCCAGACAGGAGCCTTCTGGGGAACAAGCAAGTGAGGGGATGCTGTTATGTAGATGACAGAGAAGTAAGGAGCTGGAGGAATGACTTTTTTGTCAGCCATATTTAGTGGCAGCAGAGTGGATGAGTAAGCCTCTAGGACTCCGCCCCTTCCAAGGGAGCCTTTAACTCTCCCGACTTGGCCATTTGCTAGGGCCTTTGTGAGGGCTCAGAACTCTCTCCGCTGACTTCCAGCCTGGCTGCATGGTTGAGGATGGTCCTAGGTCTTGTATCTCTTCTTGTGAAGTCTCACTAGACACCCAGTATTAATAAGAGAAAGCCCCAGCGAGAGACCTGCTGTAAGAGCAGGGGTCAGCAGATTAGTGTACCCAACAGACAGCTCTTTTAGGGGGACCCCATCCGGTGGAGGAGAGAATTCATGATGCAGCTGTGCGATTGCTAGCTTGTGTATGACCCTGGGAATTGGTGAGGTGGGATGGGAGAAGGAGCAGGCCCATTAGGGACTGATTGCAGGGGTTCAGAAGTTATAGTGCCAGGGCTGGCGCTAGTGAGGTACTGTTGAAAGGAAGGGCATGTAGGATTTGGATATTTGGGGAAGAGAAGTATTCAACCAGCTGCTCTTGTGGGAAAACAGTATGAAGGGAGAGATGAGTGAGGTGAGCTCTGAGACAGTGCTGCCTGGGGCAGCTGTTCTGAATTAGGAGTTGGCATGGGACTGGAGCCTGTGATGTTTAAAGGCAAGAGAAAGAATTTTTGTGTGATAAGGTGGGCAACAGGAGTCATCGCTGGTGCTGCTTTAGGGAGGAGACACGTGCCTGAGAATGACGTCTGGGAAGATTAATTTGGACAAAAAGGGTAAGAGAGTTAGAAGACTGTAGTCTGGGAGACCTTTGCAAAATATTTGTGAAAAAGGAGAACAGTTTCCATTTTCTGGGGGTCTTAAAAGCATACCATCTTTCCCTCATATCTCTAATCATTTACTGCAGTAAACTTCCAAACTTCTTGCTGTAGCAGGTGAACACATTTAAAGAAATTTTGTTGAATAATGCTGGAAAATAAGATGTTACCTTGGGCCTTGGCTGGCATAGCTTAGTGGATTGAGCTTGGGCTGTGAACCAAAGGGTTGCAGGTTTGATGCCCAGTCAGGGCACATGCCTGGGTTGCAGGCCAGGTCCACAGTGGCGGCCACACCAAGAGGCAACCACACATTGATGTTTCTCTCTTTCTTCCTCCCTCCCTTCCCCTCTCTAAAAATACATAAATAAAGTCTTAAAAAAAAAAAGAGGTAACTCCAGTTTTTTTAAAAAAGATGCCATGTTGAATAAGTACAGGATTAAATATTTTTTCTAAGCTGCAATTGCTATCTTTTACCAATATTGGCTTATCTTCTATGTAACTTGACCATACAGCAAGATCGTTTGAGGCGGGCCTGAAAGTTAGCACTCAAACATTTTGTTTAGGCTACGGGATTCTCTTCATACCTCTGATAGGAAACTTAAGTTGTAATGTAAATTGGCTTGATGTCCATTATCTCTGTGGACTAGAAACTCTTTTAAGGCTGTGATAGTATCTTATTTATTGTGTAGCATCAGCACCACTCATTACCTTTATTTTTATTTTTAAATATATTTTATTGATTATGCTATTACAGCTGTCCCCATTCCCTCCATCAGTCCTTCCCCTTAGTTCATGTCCATGGGTCATGCATATAAGTTCTTCAGCTTCTCCATTTCCTATATTGCACTTAACCTCTCCCTGCCTATTCTGTACCTACCAATTTGTACTTCCTAATCCCTGTACCTTTCTCCCATTCTCCACCTTCTCCCTCCCAGCTGATAACCCTCCAAATGATTTCCATATCTATGATTCTGTTTCTTTTCTGCTTATTTGCTTAGATTTAATTGTTGATAGTTATGGATTTATTGCCATTTTAATGTTCATAGTTTTGATCTTCTTTTTCTTAAATAAGTCCTTTTAACATTTTATACAATAATAGTTTGGTGATAAGGAACTCCTTTAGCTTTACCTTGTCTAGGAAGCACTTTATCTGTCCTTCCATACTAAAATGACAACTTTGCTGGGTAGAGTAATCTAGGTTGTAGGTCCTTGCTTTTCATTACTTTGAATACTTTGAATGCCAGTCCTTTCTAGCCTGTAAAATTTCTTTTGAGATATCAGCTGACAGTCTTATGGGAACTAATTTATGGGTAACTATCTGCTTTTCTTTCCCTGCTTTTAGGATTCTCTCTATCTTTAACCTTTGGCATTTTAATTTTGGTGTGTCTTGGTGTGGTCCACTTTGGGTCCAACTTGTTTGGGATTCTCTGAGCTTCCTGAACTTGCATGCCTATTTTCTTCACCAAATTAGGGAAGTTTTCTTTCATTATTTTTTCAAATAGGTTTTCAATATTTTTGCTCTTTCTCTTCTTCTGGCACCCCCTATGATTCAAATGTTGGTACATTTGAAGATGTCCCAGAGGCTCCTTAGCCCGTCTTTGATTTTTAGATTCTTTTTTCCTCTTACTATTCTGATTAAGTGTTCTTTTCTTCCTTATGTTTCAAATCATTGATTTGATTCTCCATTTCATCTTTCCATTGTTGGTTCCCTGTAAATTTTTCTTTATTTCACTTAGTGTAAAGTTCATTTGTGTCTGGATCTTTTTTATGCTGTTAAAGTACCCAATGAGTTCCTTGCACATCCCAATAACCAGTGTTTTGAACTCTGCATTTGATAGATTGCTTATCTCCATTTTGTTTAGTTCTTTTTCTGGAGTTTTGTTGTGTGCTTTCATTTAGGTCATATTTCTTTGTCTCCTCATTTTGGCAGCCTCTCTGTGTTTATAACTATCTGTTACATAGAGCTGCTTTGATTACCTTAGTTAGTGTGGCCTTGTTAGAGAAGTGCACCCAAAAGTTGGATGGGGCAGTGTCTTAGGTAACCACCAGGGTGGGGCCACCTGTGTTGTAGTCGCAGCTATGGTTTTGCTGTTCTGTGACTATATGGCTCTGTGTGGCAGAAGAATTGGAAAGGGGACAGTGCTGCTGCCTGGCCTCTGGAGTATTGTCCAGGAGGAAGCTGTCCCCCAGCATTCTCCCTGATGCCAGATACTTCATTTTCTCCCCATATGTTACTGGTGCCCTTCCTGCTGCTGCCCTGGTGCTTGAGCCCAGAGGGAGTGAGTCTGCGTGAGTCCTAAGTCCATTGCAGGCCCTGTAAGATGAGACTCCTGAGAATCCCACAGTTTTTTCTGCCACCCCAACCCTCACTGGTTTTTACAGCCAGAAATTATAGGGACTATAATTTTAATTATAGGACCCTCACCTCTGGTCTGGGTGGTCTGGTATGGGGCTGGGATTTCTTGCTCCTGAGGTATCCCACCTGATCTTTATCTACCATACATGGGTGTGCAACTGCTCATTCCATGTCTCCATGCCTCTCCATGCATCTCTGCCCCTCCCACCCACCTGGATGAATGTGACTTCTTTAATCCCTCGATTGTCAGACTTCTATACAGCATAATTTTCTGGTGATTCTGGGTGGTAATTGTTCTGTAGTTTACTTGTAATTTTTGCTGTGGTTGTGCAAGGAGGTGAACTGTGTTTACCTATGCCTCCATCTTGACCAGAAGTCTCTCATTGCCTTTTAAATAGCAACTGTCAAATGCATGAGTGAATGGAGAAAGATTTACAAAAGTTAGTTTTTCCAGTCTTTGTTACTCTGATTTATATCTTAATTCAGGTTTATAAATGACTAACAATACTCTGGGTATTAAGGGACTTGTATGAGTCATTTAGGAAGTAAAGTGTTGTTGTAGCTGCAATTCTGTCTGACTTATAGGTCTATTCCCAATAGAGATATTTTCTTACATTATGAGTGCTGATATTTGTGTTTCAAAATAGGCTGCCTCTTGATCTTAACAGGACTGGCCAAGTGGTAGGTTCTTCAGCAGAGTCACTAGTTTAGAAATCAGGCTGCCTGGGTCCCAGCTTCTGCACATGCAGCTCAGACGGCACCCTCTGGCCTTTTGCCTGTGTGATATCACCTTATCCTTCAACTGCCACATAACTGTCACTTCCTCAGCATCACAGTCCTGACTGTCTCCTAAACTAACTCTGGTTTCCTAGTTTGTGTTCTTGTAGGACCCTTTTGAGCACTTACCACAAGTAATCTTTGAAGTGAGTGTTCTGTTACTGTTAACTCTGATGAGGCAATAACTTTCCCAAGGATAGTGACTTATTGGTTTCAGCACTGTGTTCTCATCACCAAACACAGTACCTAGCACTAACTATGTTTGAATTAACCCTTCAAAATTTTTTAAATATGTTATTCACACCCATAATTACAAATTCAAATGGTACAGAATATTTAAAATTAAAGTATATTTAGTCCTTCACAAGAGAAAAAAAGTATTAAGAGTTCCTTGTCTTTAACAGACTGAAGGAAATTGAACAAACTACAGTTGGCTGGAGTCAAATGAATTCACAGTGGGGTGGGCTTGCTTTCCTTATTTTCAGACCCAGTGAGGTCGCTTGCCTATTTCAGTTTCAGAATGGTTAGTGCCTTAGTGGTGGGATAGAATTTCCATGGATGGATCTGGGCTGAGAACAGATGGGGCCAAGTCCTTCAGCTAAATTCCCGTGATAATTATGGCTATTACTTGTAGATGTTACTGCTCTTGGTGGGTCCTTGAAAGTCTTTTTTCTAGGAATAGAGGATTACATCTAGCTATTGCTCAATAAAGTAGTAAGGCATATTGGAAATGCCAGAGATTTGAAGAATGTTTTAATAAATTTGGATGTTTAAAAAATAAATTAATGTTTACTTGAAGATTTGCAGCTGAAAACTCATTTCATGTGGAATGTTTGATCTTTGGTTGTTTTATGTGTCTCAGAGAATGTACTGAAGGAGTGAGATAGAGCAAAGAGGAACTTTTTGAATTTGAATGGAAATTTGTACAACCAGTTGTAAGTGTGGAAAGACAGGATTATATACACAAGGGAATGTTAATCCCCACAAATTAAAAAATTCTCAGGGAAAAATGAATATATATATATTTGTCCATTAATTCAATGGGGGGTTTATCTTGGTTCATCTTCCAGTTCTTTATCCTTCAAAAAATGTGAGAGAGACCACTCCATGCCCTGCTATAGGACCGGGTGTGTGTGTGTTTTGGAATAGAGGGGATGCTCACTTGGTGCCAAATAGTACTCAGGAAAAAATTCATATGATTATGTTGAAAAAATCAGTATATTAAAGCTTTGGGCTTTTATCTGTAAGCTGTAATTTAACATGTAACCAACATGCTCTGCATTAAGTGAGGTCTGTGGGGAAGGTGATTTTGTTCATGGACCATGGATTGTAGTGGATTCATATAGTCACCTGGAGTAGTAGTGTGGGTAGGTGTGTGGGGCAGGGGCACCAGCAGGATGGGCTCATCCTACCCTGAGTCTCAGCCTCTGAGGTGGCTCAGGGCTAGTCACAGAGATGGGGTTCTGGGTATTGCTGGTAAGTCAGCAGCTGTTTAGTGACAGCTGGTTACTTCAAGAGGCAGCTTGTGCCAGATGGAATCCCTGGGCTCCAAAATCTAATGGACTCAAATATTAAGGAGATTTAATGAGCCTGGATTCGAACTCCCAAAGATAGTAATTATCTATTTAGTATTAACCAGTGTATTGCTAGCTAAGTACCAGAGTAGAGCTCAATCCCACACAAGTATCACATACATGGCCCACTGCGTGGGTGATGAGATTGCAGAGGCTGATTTCACCGCCCCTGTGTCCCTAGGGAAGGTGTCTCAGGGACCATTTGTCCCCTTTTATCTTCCAGGGAGGAGCATAGATGAGACAGATAATAGAGCAGTATTGCCTTTGCAGCCCTGTCTCCCACCTTCTCTTCCTTACATGATACTGAAAGGACAATTCTAGTCCCTCCAACTCTGTTTCCTAGAGCCATGTCCTGTTCCTTCTGTCTTGTACAATGTGCTATGAATGATGCATGAGCAATTTAATGAGTACCTACAATGTGCCAGACATTTTACACACATGATCTCAAATACAACCCTGCAAAATGGACACTATAGGTCCCATTTTATATATTAATACTTGGGAAACTGAGACTCAAAGTCACAAAGCTAGTAATTGACAAAGTTGGCATTGGAGCAAAATTTAAGTTTCAAAGTCCATGCTTTTTAAAAAAGAGCACAAACAGTAATTATAATAGTATTTCCTAAGCCATTATGTATTTATCAGTAATAAACTTAGAAGGTAGTTTTTACCTCTTGAAGAACAATTGAGAAAGGGAAAACCAAAGATCAGAAAATTTAAGTAACTTGCCAAGATTATTTAGTAAGTAGCACATACAAACTTTGAACCATTTGATCTGGTTACAAAAGATTTTACCCATTGGGCAAAACCATCGACTGGGCTTTGTGGAAGTGGTGCTCTAGACAAAGTAAAAACAGGTAAGTAAGAGAAAGCGTGGGTAAGAGGAGCTGAAGGACGAAGTAGGTTATAGGTTACCTGGAATCAGACTTTCTATTTCTTTCCTTTCTAGGTGTCTACTTCCTCTGCATCAACCAGCAAGTCTTCCAGCATGAATCCCACTGAAGCCAAGGTATGAAGAGCCTTCCAGGTCAATGTGGGTGAATGCCTTTAAGCTGATTCATGTAAAGCAAAGTAGATGCAGACTAATAGCTGACAGATGAGTTAGTTGTATGTCCTAGGAAGCTGATGTTATAGAAGTAAACATTTTTTTCCTAATTTTTGGGAGTCATTGAAAACACGGCTTTCCTTTCAATATTTACCTCAAATGTCATCTATATACTTCTGCATTGTTTTAGGATATCTAGAAAAAATGTCACCCAAAGTTGTTGTTGTGGTTTTTTTTTTTGGTCCTAGATGTGAGAGAGGTTTTTATTTCTAAGATAATCTAAGTGTGTTTCTCTGAATGTAAACAAGAATACAAATTCTTAACTTGTGACTAAAATTATTTGATTATTATAGTCATTTAATATTAAATATAAGAATGAGAAATGAACTAAGTGAACATAAAAGTGCAACAGATACTGGTTATTTCAAGTGCTTTCCAAATTTTATTTCTGAAATTTAAGTTGTGTGGGGCACCATATTACTGATAAAAGTTTGCTGAGCTCTGTTTGGGATTTATTCTAATAATTATTTTTTTGGAATTTCAGAAGAAAAAAAAAAAGAATGTCCTGCAGAGTTGGCCAAAGCTGCCTCGAAGCCTCTCCCTTAGTTACCAAGTCTCCAGCTCTGTTCCTTGGGGGTATTCTTGGGTGGGGGTTTAAACAGGGAGTCTTTTCAAGAGGCTCTCAACTAATTCTTGTGAAGCAGTATTCTTTAATGCCTCTAAGAGCCACCCCAGTTCCATGATTATTACGTTGCTTTTATTTAAAATCCCTGTCATGCTTTTGCTTTCTCCATTTTACTTTGCTATCCCAGTGGAACCCTACACCAAAATTCAGTTCTGTACCATCATGTAGCCCTATTGAGGGATCCTGTGGCCTCATTTTGAACTGCTTTTAAAGGACATTGCAAATATCTCGAAAGACACACTCTGAATCTAAGCTCTTATAAATGTCATTTGAATTTTTTAATTTATTTTTAATCTAAAATTGTTATTTAATATTTTATATTTATATTGATTTCTTATTTTCAAAATATACATGTTCAGATTCATAGTTAGTATTAGCTGTCACTACTTATTTATACCAGCCCTAATCTTTGAAAATTAAAAATTTGCTAATCTCAGTCTTAAAATAATCTTAAAACTATCATAGAAGCATTCACCAAAAAACAGTTCTCGTTGACCTTAGAGTCTGTGAAAACTTAACAAAGTACAGAGAAAGGAGAGCCAGGAAGAAGGACGTCCTTTGTGTCATATTGGTTTGCGTTTGACCCATTGCCTGGTTCTAGTCTATCCTGCAACTCCCAGCTCGAGGACCGACGCCTATGTCCAGTGTGCCCTGTTTTCCAGAGCAGTGTCAGCCACCGCTTCAGCCATCGCTAAGCGCTAAACATGAGATTCCTGCCAGTTACGGACCTGGAAGAAGGGAGGGGGAGAGGAGAGTAGGAGAGGTAAGAGAGGGAGAGAAAAATGAGATGCAAGTGATGCAGTACCACCAGCAGCTGACTCGGGACCACTTGTGGCCCCACTTCTCCTTCCTCAGTGGATTTTAATCACACTGATCTCATTAATTGTCTTTGTGTGCCTCTGATGTTTGGTTCATAACATTTTTACTAACCTCCTCTTAGAGATTTTTGTGAACTTCATGAGTATATTTCCCCAAGTATTGTGAGCTTTTAGAGAAAAGATGTTTATTTAAGATAATACCTGCAGCAATTCCTTGTCACGTTCTGCACCTTTCAGATGAAAGTCAGTCTAGTTCTAAAGGGAGCGTGACATGTTTGGATTTCAGAGCTGTCTGTCTCTCTCTCTCTCTTACCCCTGGCACAGGAGAGTTGGTAGGCACACTGCAGTGAATGAGGTGGAAGTTCAGATTATTTCTAATCATATTATCAGGATGAGCTGCGTAAAAGGATTATGGGATGTGGACACTGGAACCAGATGGCCTCGCTCGGAATCTTAGTCCCCACCAGCTGTGATGTTGGAAAACTCCTCTTTGCTTTGGTTGCCTTATCTGTACAGTTTGGAGGGAATGAAAATAGTCACAAGACTGTGTGAAGAAACAAACGTATATATTGGACAGTGCCTGTCCTAGGAAGCTTAGAAAATCTTTACTTCTGCCGGTAACCAGTAGGAGCGGGCAGGTACTCTGGAGACAATGCCCTGACTGAGAACTCCATGGCTGTCCTCAGGGAGTTACTTAACTTCTGTGTGCCTCAATTTCTTATCCATGAAATGCAGATAATGATGATGATGGTGGTTGATACCTATCTCACAGGACTATTATGGGGATGGAGTTGGCACATGTGAAGTTTAGAATAGCCCTGGTCCGAACAGGTGATCAGTAAGCACTAGGTATCATTGTCATCACTATTTTGATCAGCACCCACCACCAGAAATAAATTTAGAAAATGTTTTAGTGACTACTGATGAAAATGTACCTTTTGTTATAAGCTGCTTGCATCTGTGAGTGTATATTCTTACTTGTATTTTAGAGTTCTTCCAGGCAAAATCTTGATGCCAAAATAGAAGCTATTAATAGACTGAAACCACTACAATACGAGCTTGATTATTTTCCTTGTCAATCATTTAAACAATTACATTTGTATAAACTCAGAAAAGCATAGTAACACATATGGAAACTCATTAACAAAGGTCCAGTTTGAAAGGATCCAAAATTTGAAATTTCTTTAAACTATTTCTCGGACCATAAACTGGTTTTCTTCCCAAAGCCACAAGTGTGTCAGCATAACATGGGCCCGTTTTGTGCAGAACATGTATCTTTATCACTGAAGCATAAGATGCAATAAATTAAGAGGATATTTGGCATTACCCTTTTCAGAAAATAGAATAAAAAATAAAAGTTTGTGCTAATATCACCAAACAGATAAAAGGGAAATGACAGGAAGCATTTGGCCTAATTTTTAATCTATTACTTTGAAAAGTTCATAAAATGTTTAACTATGTTTTATTCTTGTTTCCATATCTTGCCTATGCTGAGCATTCATGGGTGTATTTAAGGAATTTTCTGACATAGTTTACATTTGTTTGGGTAAAACTGTGGAATACTCCACTGAAAATCCTAAATCACAACCAGCCCTTCAGAAGTATTCCTAGAACTTTAGATTAGATCTGTAGATTTTTATTGTAAAATAAGAATGCACTCACTGTTTACAAAATTGTTGTAAGACCATGTTGCAGAAAATTACAGAAAAACTTTGACAGCATCTGTGGCTGCTCCTTTGAACGTAACCAACATATTGCTCAAGCCGCCTTTATAGGGAGGAGGATGGGGAAGGAGAGGGATTCGAAGTTAATTTTATTAATGGGAATCTTACAGATTTTCTACCACCCAAAAGAATAAATCCAAACTGAAATATTTGCTTAAGACTTTAAAATATAAGTGCCTATAACATCATGGAGTTATATCTGCCTGCACAGAATAAATGCATCACATGAGTAGAATGGGTCCTGAGAGAAACATTTTGGGCCTATTTATACCTGGTACTTGTTTGACTGCCAGATAAATAAAACCATACTTGGGGCTGTGCTCTTACATTAGGCCATTCCAGTCAGCAAAGAGGTGAAAGGACTGCATCCTCCTAATAGGAAAAGACACAAAAGACAGGTGATGTGGTTGATTGTACTGGTCACATTAGCTGCTCAGCACGTGCTAATTGCAGTTCACAGTCTTCTGTAACTCTCTGACCCGTCACAGACTTTCTGGGCGGCTTTATCACCATTGCCCACATTCTGGCACTAAAAATAAATCTCACTGCTGTCTGTGGCCTCTGTTCTGTCACCATCCCATCGCTTCACACTGTCAGCTGAAACGTATGATGACCACTTCACACATACAGGGATTGACCATGCTCGTGTGGCTTTGCAGGATGAGGGTTTTTATTTCATTTTGCTTATGTATTAGCTACAGTGTTCATAGAAATAAATCTTTACATGTCTTTGACAGACATAGGAAAAAGTAAGATGTAAATTGGTACCTAAATTATAAGAGCAGACTATTAATTAATATGCTTAAGTGTTTATCTAAATGGTTACAATTCCAAGCAAAGTATAATAATCCTAACTCATAACATTTACATTTATAAATATATCAAAATCATCTTTTTTTAGCTTCCTTAGTTGAAGAAAATCTATAATAAACTTTGTAAATGATGTCCATTTTTCCTCCTTCCTTTTTCTTTTTGAATTTAGGCTGTAAAAACAGAACCTGAGAAGTTACAATCAACTAAGGTAAGTGATTAAAGTCAACTATGAGTTATTTGGATTCTTTGCCATAATAATGATTAACCAACTTCCTCCTTTGGTGGTACTGAATGGTTAAAAGGATTTTAGTCAGCTAATTTATTTTTTGCATGATATTATAGAGCATATGTAAAGTAATTATAACATTAAATTTATATAGGTAAAATTAATGCATGCTATTTTATAAATAAAAATTTATATTTCAGAAAGAATTTTCAAATCTATATTTTTATATTGTTTAAAAATAAGCAATAGGAACAAAGATGGAGAGCAAAGGGTAGTGAGTATCCAATTACTTTAATGATGAGCTGTCCAGAATAACTATGTCTGTTGAATCCAGCACCTAGCTAAGTTAAAGATGGGAGTCTTTCCCTAGAGGCTGCTGGCTTAATCTTGACAGTCTTATCTTGGTTGGTAGAACCAGTTACTCAGGAGACAGTTCTGACTTTTCCTTGGGAATAGCTTCTCAGGCTTTCTTGACTCAGGGCTGTCTAGACTGAAAGCCAATCTGTGTGCCCCAGGGTGTCTGCAGCCAGGCCAGTGTTTTTCTTCAATCGGGTGCTCCTTTGTGTTTCTTTCAAGAATGCTGAAGCAAATACTCTGATAAAACCACAAGGTTTCCTGTGGGAAAGCACAGAGATGCTTCTGGCTCCAGTACTTTAAGTGTAGGCAAGGGTGTGGTCACCCGGGTGAGAGCCTAGGTTTATCTCATCGTGTGTCTGGTGTCTTGGCAGCCCTGGGGGATGGTGACTCCGTAGTCCACTCCAGGGGAAGAATTCAGCAGTCAGGTGGAGGCTGTCTTTTACTTTATATATAAATACTTTGGTTACTACCTGATCTCCAGAGCACTGGGTTTCAAGGTTCTTCTGTACTTGTAACATGGAAAAGACTATGTAAATCATTCAATTGAGGAGAAAATGCAGTTTTCTTTATCTTCTGTAAGAGGATATTTAAAAAATTTAGTTTCTAGAGTAGGGTCCTCTTTCCACAAACTCAGTGGTCACAGCGATCACTTGGTGTCTCTGTGGACAGACCTGCAGTTACTGAAAGATCTGCATGAATTATGAGAAACAGCCAATACTTTGCAGAGATGTACCTACCTGAAAAAACTATTCTAGGTGAAAAACTAAATTTTTCGTTATTCTCCTGATAACTGCCATTATCAGACTGTTGGTGGGATTGCCGCTAACCATGCAGCAACACCTACCGCTCTAACTGGGTCGTTCTCCAGAGAGGTGGAGTGGTCAAATAGGGAGTGTTGCTCTTGAGCCTATTTGGAAATATGAAAACAATGAAATCCAATGTGATTGAGATTTTATCTTTTGAAATTGACAGCCACCTGTGATTCATGAGAAACAACCTCCAGAAGTAAAGCCAAAGGAACACACAGAGGTAAACAATCACCATTAGGACTTGATATCATAAAGCAAAGCCTTTTGCATGTGTGAGTGAAAAATATGAAACCCTCATCATTCAAGACTTAAGTCCCTAGAGGGATCAACTTGTAAATTATGATTGTATAACCATTATACTGTATACCTGAAACTAATATAAAATAATATTGAATACCCACTGTAACTGAGAAATTTTAACAAATGTAAATTGCTATAGAAACAAGTCCCGTGAGGATCACTCACTGGTGTTTTGGTTTTTTGTTTGTTTGGTTTTTGTTTTTGGCTAAATTGGTGCCACCATGTGGCAGTAACAGTATTTGCAGTTTACTGGTGATTCTTGCTGAATTTCAGCAGAAGGATTTGCATTATTTCAAATTTTGTACCTAACATGAAATTTTATCACATTTATATCATACCAATTTAAAATTAGCACAATTCAAAACTGCATAAAATACAACTGTTGTGAATACTTTCTACTCGATTGAGAAAAATATCTATATTTGCCATCTTGTTAACAACATGGTGTGTGTATGTTTTCAGCCCAAAAGCCTACCAAAACATGCATCAGATACAGAAAGCAAGCATGCACACAAACAAAAAGCAGTTTCCAGATCAAGTGAGCAGCCAACACCAGAGAACTCAACCAAAGCAACGGTAAATAAATCAGACTAATAGCTGGGAAATGCTGAATCAATCAGGGAGTAAGGGGCAGGTCCTCTCTCTCCATTGACATGTGGTAGTGAATCTGCAGACCTGTGACGAATGTATCTTGTATTGTAATGGTTTGGGGCTATCATTTTGCTGGTTTGCAATTAGCCTTGTGGAATTGTGGGCCTATGGAAGGCCTGAGAAGAGTACCAGAGGAGTCCAGTGGATGTTCTGTCCAGCCTTCCCCTGCCCAGCAGTGCCCAGTCACAACAGCAGGGCCGCAGGCTCCATGCCTCACGGGTGGGAGCGTGGGATTGAGGCTGCCCCTGTCCTCGTGGGCTGTGGGGACTCACATGCCCTGCATGGCCTGCCATTTACGTGGAGTTCTTACACAGTTTTTAGAGTCTTGTTCTAGAAGAGATGAACTCATAGAGCCAAATGTCAGAAATAGATTCAATATTTCTAGAGCTACTGGGGGCCAACTAGCTATTAGAAGAATAAACAAACATAAGAGGAACTTTTTTATTGAGAACTCTTGGAAGACAAGCACTAGGCCAGCTTAACAACATACTTTAGATCAGAGGTTATAAATCCGTGGCACACCAGTTAAATGTAGATTATGTGTGTTTTGTTCAAAGGTATTCTGTTTGGCTTACAATGTTATTTAAATTCTTTTTAATAGCTACCAAAAATTAAAGTCAGAATAGTTCATGTAAAATCAGAAGCTTAACTTGAAAAATCAGAACATCTGGCGTGGTGGGCTCACATGGCAAGAGTGGTGAGAGCTTTACACCTGCTGCACACGCTCTAACTTGCCTGGCCCACCTCACTGCACAGACGCTGTAAGCTCGTGGGTCCAGCCTTATGCGGTGCTCAGTGCTACCCTGTGTGCAGGTGATGCTAGTGACTGTTCTTGTACAAGATGCCCACAAGGGTCAACTGGCACAGTGGTGACATTTGAAATGCATAATCTTGAAAATAGTCATTCATAAAGACTTAGTCCTGTTAATGTTTTATTTCCACCCTTAGACTAAATCAGTGGACACTATTTCCGCTGGTGGAAAGAGTGCTGTTGCCAAAGTAGCTGCGGCATCTGGCGAGTCAGATGACAAGGTGGGTACGCGTAAGCAGGTGTAGAGTGTACATGGGCTGCAGTGCTTATCAGGCCCTATGAGAAATGTATGCTCCGTGGAGTCCCATTCTACCTGGGCTTTACATCTGGTTCTCGTTAGGGTTCTACTGCTACCACACGCAAATGAAAGTGAACACTGTTTGTACATGAAAATATGTGAAGAGGATCATGTAGTTCAGGGGTGTCAAACTCATTTTCACCGGGGGCCACATCAGCCTCACAGTTGCCTTCAAAGGGCCAAATGTAATTTCAACTCCAAACAGTTAAGGAGTAGTTACATTTATACAGTCCTAAAATTATTTCAGCTCATTGAAGGCACCCTCAAGGCTGATGTGGCCCCCAGTGAAAATGAGTTTGACACCCCTGCGTGTAGTTCAAGGATAGAGAGTGAGGAAGATACCAAAATTGATATTAAAATCTAAAAATTCAATAAATATTTATTGATCACCTGCCGTATATAGGCCTGGTATCCATACCAAGGAAATTAACATGCGAGTTGACTCAGATCCTGCTTTCAAGGTATACAGGTTTGAGAAGCAAACAAAATTGCCGAGAGCATTTGAATAAGTATCACTCTCAGCTTTCAAGTTTGTTACTGGTAAGCCATAAACAGCCATGGCATCCACATGAATTGAAATGGGAGGTTTTCAAAGCAGACATCATCAAACCTCCTCAGAAGAGAGTGTGTGTGCCTGTCTGGCAAATTATGGGCAAGCCCCCCTTAGATCCTTTGATGAGCCCATTAAGATTCTAGCCTGGAGTTGTAAGATGAGAAGTAGTCAAAGACTCTGCCATAGCAATACCTCAGCCTGGAGCCATGTCTCTCTAGAAATGCTAGTAATTATTTCTCTGGAAACCATAAGCAAGTAATTGAAGCAATAACGAGAAGATGGGGAATGAAAATAGAAAGAAGTAGTATGTATTTACCTGTTTTCCTGCTTCTCAAAATGACAAAGGCATCCTCCTGCAGCCTCAGTGGTAAGGAAAGTCACAGGACAAATTATGGCACATCTCCCTGAAACATCACACTGCTCTCAGATTTGGAGAGAAAATGCACATTGTTTCTATTCAAACTAATGCAGATCTCTTGTGGAGTACTGGTAAACTTTATACAAACTTTTAAGTGAAAATACCCACTTATTTTTTAAGCTTAATTTAAAAAATATTTTCTTGCAGACCACTCGAGACCCCATGTCCAACCCACCCCAGGGGTATACATCACTCTCTCTTGTTGATGTTGTGGGAATATTTAAGGGAGAGGATTAGATCTGTTAGGGTAGAATGTAATTGGAAATTTTATGTTAGATATAACTTAGGGTTACAGGGAAAGGTGAACAATAAAATTAGGAGAGGCTTATATGGAATTTTGGGTTGCAATGGCTTGAGCTGGAAATTGTGGCAAATCACTTAACTTTTCTTTGCCTTGATTTGTCTTCCGTAAAATGGGGTTGATCAGATTTTCATTTTGGGGTTTTTTTGTACTTACCATGCTTAAAGCACTGTGTCTGACTCTACCAGTGCAACTCGATGTAGATTAAGTCAGGTTGCAGTTTGGTGAGGACGGGAGGCACTGTCTGATGGTGGGAACCCGCCAGGACTCTGAGCAGATCCAGTTTGAGTGAGGTGTGGGAAGGCAGCTTGGACTGCAGGCTTGCAGAGGAGGCATCGGCATGGAAAAGTATAAGATGTGTTCTGGGTACAAAGTACATTCCAGTGTTGGGTGAAGCACAGAGGGGTGAGCAGTGGAACCATAAGATCAGAAAGATGGGTGGAGGCATCACTGTGGAGACTGCGAAGGTGAGTTAGTGACTTAACAGGCAGGGAATAAACACTGAAGATTAGTGAACAGATGGAGTGGTACGATTAAAAGTGACTGCAGGGGCTGGGATGAAATGGATTAGAGATGGGAGGGTGGGAGGGTGGTCAGGGGCTATTCTGCTCATTTTGGTGAGTCATAATTTAGTGTAAATTAGAGCTGAGATAGAATAAGCTAGTGGGGAGTAATGGAGGAGGCATTGCTGAGGTAAAACCTTCAGGTTTCAGGAAATGGTTAGACAAAGGTAAAGTAAAAGGTAACCAGGAGCTTGAGACTGAATGAGCTGGGTTGGCAACCCCTAACGTGAGGCTTGTACCAGTGCAGGGCCGACATCCATGAGACGGGCACCTCCTTCAGTGGTGAGCCCAGTCCCTGGTTACCGCTGGGGTGGGCAGAAGTCATAAGAGGTGTTGGTTGAGGAGGAAAAGCCGTGTCTGATTTTGAACAGGCTAAATACAAGTGTTTGAGGTGTCCCAAGAAAGATGTGTAGCAGGGCAATCAGAATAACATTTTGGAGTATCAAAAAATGGGAAGAGAAAGAATTGGGGTAGAAGGAACATGAATGAGTGTCTGCCTAAGGCTGTGGTTGAATCCTGGAGGTGAATTCAATTGCCTAGACTCAGGCTCACACTTGGTGGCCTCCACAGTACTTTCAATAGAACAGTCATACAGTCATTTAATGCTTACTTAAACATTAAATAATTACAAAGGGCTCAGTATGTGCTAAACACTGGCTTTCATGTTGTCATAGATTCACTTATCTCACCCACACAACCCCGGAGGCAGGTGCAGTCGCTATCCCTCTCACATGTGAGGACACTGAGGTGCAGGAGACGTGACCTGCCTGAAGTCTGGGGCAGCCGGTGCTTGTCGGCGTGCAGACCCAGGCAGTCGGAGTCTGTGCTCCACACTCTGCTGCCCAGATTTCAGAGACCTGCAAGTGGAACATGGTTTCCTATTGTCCCAATCCTGGCAACTTAGACCATGTAGTTGCTGCCAGGCGCTGAGAGCGGTTGGCCCATGGCCTAGAGAATGATTTTGGATAGGACAACTAGCACACAGCCGAGCCGTGCCAAACGTGTGCAGTTGGGGGCAAAGCAGAAGAGATGCCAGAGGTGGCAGAGAACAGAGGGCACAAACGCCCCAGGGGAACCAGGGTGGTGCTCGGTCACAGCTGCTGTGGGAGGTGAGTCAGGAGAGGGGTCCTCACCAGGGTCCGGGTAAAGGCGTGAAGTCACAGACTGGATAATTATTGGCAATCACTGATAGCACAACTGAAGCAATGTAGGAAGTAAGTTCATTTTAGGTAAATAAAGGACAGATGGGTGGTGAGATGCCAAACCAAGGGGTGGGCAGGTCCTGCTGTGTGGGGGCAAAGACTGAAATAACCAGAGCTAGAAGAAATGGACACTTGCAGGAAGAATTTTTGGGACTTGCAAAGACTGGCTGTGGTCCCTAGGAGGGGCATCCAAGAATAGTGAAGACAGAGATGGGCTGCTCTCGATTCCAATCTTGGGTCTGTTTTTTACTGTGTGACCTGGAAAAAGAAATGTAACCTCTCTGACCCTTGCTTTCCATATCACTAATCTATCTTATTATTTATTAATATTATGTATGCTCTTCTGAAAAAGGGATGTTAACCATACAACATAGCCATTAACATTATAATGAATTCATTTTGATATGTGTAATATTATTGAATTTTATAAATGTATGTAAAGGAGTTTTTATTTCTTTCTAAACCCCTAGCAGAAAAAAGAAAATAAGTCATTAACGTCGGCAGTACCAGTTGAGTCCAAACCGGATAAATCGTCTGGAAAGGTATGAAGGTGGCAGTGCATTTCTGCATTTCTGCATAAGATACTTATTCATAGCCTCTCGATCAAGATCTGATTTCTTGAGAGCAAAAAATATGAGGTCAGGGTAACTTAAAGAACCTTTTTAATGATTTGCTTTAAGCTAATATAACTGGGTTGCAAGTGTGATATTCCCACATATGTTTGTAATATTTTATAGTATAACCTCCTGTTCCAAAAACTCCAGTTACATACATCCCATGAAGATATCATTCCAGTTTCTTTCCTGCAAATATACCTTATTTTACCAGAGGTATCACTAAAGAATGTCAGGTACTTCTTCATTCTGAAATTCCCAATTGAATCAGTCTAAATCTAGCAGGCCCCTCCAGCATCGTCCTGTTATCCAAAGGGTTGCAGCTTCCATCCAGGGTCAGGGCGGTCAGGACACATACATACCTAGGTCGCAGGTTCGTTCCCTGGTCAGGACACATACGGGAGGTGGCAGATCAGTGTTTCTCCCTCACAGTAATGTCTCTCTCTCTCTCTCAAATCAATAAATCCTTGGGTGAGGAGATTAAAAAAAAATTAAAGTTAGGAGGCCCCAAATTTTATTACATTAACAGGTAGTTGCAAAAAAAATTAATCACTTTTTTTATCTTCACCGCCTTTCTCTCTTTCTCTCTAAAACTCAATAAATTTAAAAAAAAATAGAATCTGTACTCTGAGACTTTACATTATAAGGTTTAACTGAGACCAGATTTAACTATTTTGATATTTGAAGAACTTTTGATGTTTGGCATTTTTCTACACAGAATGATATTTTATAGTTTTAAAAAATCAAAAGTGTAGTGTATAACAAATAACATTTAAATCTCTGTTCTCTTTTCTTTTCAGTCAGGCATGGATGCTGCTTTGGATGACTTAATAGATACTTTAGGAGAACCTGAAGAAACTGAACAAGATAATACAACTTATACTGGACCTGAAGTTTCGGTATGTGATCTTAATATCTGTAAAGATTCATTCTTCATGGGTAGGAGAACAAAATAAAGTCACGATGCACAGAAGTGTACCTAGTGTTCTGTTGCTTGGAGAGAAGTAGGATGATGGCAGTATCAACAGCAGTAACTGAAATTAGTATTAGGATGGGAATAGTTCATCCTGTGGCCGCTGCACTATCATATGGATTCAGGAAATATTCCTTGATTGTCTGTGCTGAGATTACTGCTGGCATACAGCCCATTGGGTCGCAAAGACTTTTCTGTCCTTGAGATTTAAGACCCATGGACTTGAACTTATTTTGATTACTAGATATTTACCATCTTCAATTCATCCCTATTCTTAATTCCTTAAAAGCAAGACAATGATATATTTTTTAAAAGAAAAAGATATGCCATAAGCTGGAAGGAAGTATTTGCAGCAGAGAGAACAAAGGACTTGTGACAGAATTTATGAAGAGTTTTAAAAAGTGAGAAAAAGACAACCCAATAGAAAATTAGGAGAAAACTTGATGCGCTAATAAACAATGGAAGTTTCCCTAGTAAGTAGGAAAGTGATATTAAAACATAAAGAGGAATCACTTCACACTTACCAGATGGGGAAAAGTTGTGCAAGTCTGACAGCTCATCGGGAGCTTGTGAACGTGGAGGATGTGCATCCTCTCCAACCAGCAATTCCACGTCTAGACCGAGTCCCCGGAGGGAGCCTTGCACCATGTACGAGCAGTTAGAAGAAAAGCTGTGTTCAAAAGAAGATAATAAATGGGATACTTTGTAGGGATTAAAGTGGACTATTTATATGTCAACATAAACACAAAAACATAATTTTGAATGAAAATAACATTACATAATGATATGTAGAATATGTACCATTGATATAACATTTGAAAATATGCAAAGTAATGCTGTATATTGTTTGTGGATGCCTGCATGTAGAATAACCATTTTAAAATATGCTCAGCTTTAAATGGGTGGATATGATAAAGTTTAGGTTGGTAGCTATCTCTGGTAACAAGGAAGAGCAATGGGGTTGGAAAGGGCTAAGCAGGAGACATCATTCTATCTAACTTTTTGTAGAAAAAACTATAGATCTGATAGAGTTAGGTATTGGTTATATAGACATTTATTGTTATTAACTGTACTTTTGTATGAATTGGAAACATCAGCAAAATACATTTAAAGTCAAATGTCTTTTAATATAGGAATCAAGTTTAATACAGTGATTTGGGTATTTCATAGCATTACATATGGGTTAAACTAATTAAATAAGGGAAGGTGTTTGTATAAACTTTGAATTTCAGAGTTGTGGAAAGTATTGACTTCTTAATGTTTTACATTTTATTTCAGTAGTTTCATAAATTAAGAATGGAATAGTACTTTGGTTTCAGAATATGCCTATAATATTCTCAACTAATTAATTATATAATATCACTGTGTGTGTGATTTTATTACAGGATCCTATGACTTCTACCTACATAGAAGAATTGGGTAAAAGAGAAGTCACAATTCCTCCAAAATACAGGGAGCTTCTGAATGTAAGTTAAATAACCATTTACTTTTACTTTACTGTTTCCTTTTTGGTAGTATAATCTTTATCACATCAATATAGTCACAATCTTTTAAATTTAGGAAATAAAATGGAGCATAGGAAGTTGTCATTACTATGGCACTCACTATATCATTTTGCTAGAGCTGCCATAACAAAGAATCACAGACCGGGTGACTTAAACAACAGAAATACATTGTCTCACAGTCCTGGTGCTAGAAGACCAGAATCAAGGGGTTGGGCAGAGTTGGTTCCTTCTGAGGGAGGGCCTTGAAGGAAGATCTGTTCCAGGCCTCTCTCCTTGGTGTGTAGAGCTATCTCCTATACATTTCTTCACATGGTCTTTTCTCTATGGGTATTTCTGGCCCATATTTGCCCATTTTATAAGCACACCAGTTATATCGGATTAGGGCCCATCCTAATGTCCTCATGTAGCCTTAATTGCCTCTTTAAAGGCCCTATCTCCAATACAGTCACATTCTGAGGTACTAGGGGTTAGGACTTCAATAGTGTGATTTTGGGGAGGACATAATTCAACCCATAACAGTCACAGAGCAACACATTTTGCTGATTGTAAGGATTAATTTTGCCTTCTCAACATTATCAAATTAATATTTGTTTCAGAAAAAAGAAGGAGTCACAGGGCCTCCTCCAGACCCTTCGGTGAGTTTACATAAATGTCTTCTAAGATACAAATGAGCACTTTTTATATCTTTGGTTAGCGGGTAGGGCTGTATTGTGGCTAAAGTAATCTCTAAATCAGATGAAGTTTCCATGTGCTCGGAGGAAGGGGGTGAACGAGCGTGAGAGTTGTCTCGGTGCTCACTGGTTTCATATGGAGTTCTTTGGAGAGGAAGAAAAATGAAATCAAGAAAGTTTTAGGATAAAACAAATGTTAATAAAAATAGAATGGGAAATATCCCAACATGTAATGCATTTAGAAGAGGGAACAGAAAGATAATATTGCAAAACCCATTCCCTTCCAAACACAGGCTTTCTTCTGAGTTACTTTGTTAACAAGTCTCATGTGGTGGTAAAGGACTTGCCAAAGTACAGTCTCCCTTTGCTGGGTTTGTAGTCTGGTCTTTCACTTGAATGATCCCCTGTGTTACCCATCGTGGTGCCTGTTTCTTTAGAAACCCGCGGGGCCCGATGAAGCCATCGATGCCTTGTCATCGGACTTCACCTGCAGCTCTCCTGCCCCAGAGGGAAAGAAAACTGAGAAGGTATTCTTTTTAATGTTACTAGGGCAACTTGTTAGAAACCCTCTCACTTTTAAAACAGCTTTTTAGTTCTGGCGTTTACATTTCCCTCATCTATAAATGTAATCTTTCATCCTCTCTTTTTCAGAAATCTACGGGAGAAGTGTTAAAAGCTGAGTCAGCCAGGGTAATCAAAAGTGCTGTTCCACCCCTTGAGAAAAAAAGAAAGGTGGAGGAGGTATAAATGATTACTTTTTTGAAACTAACCGTGGTCTGTGAGACAGCAGTTGCTTTCCTGAGGTTGAGCTCGCTGATTTAGGACAGTCGCATCCCGAGCAGCATCTTTTCTCCCTGGGATCTGCGGGGAACGGTGAAACTGGTCACGGTGATATTCACCTCTAGGCAGGTCTTCTGCGTTTCTGCAAATGCTTATGGGAGGTTTCAGCAAATCTTCTTGGTTGGGAATGAAGGCTGCCTCGCCATTACAATACACAGAGGGCAGGACACCAGAGAAATTACACTCTTGGAACATAAAATCTTCAATGTGGTCTCCTCGAGGAGTTTGAGTCCTGTGAAATGACAAGAGAGAGGGGTGTTGTAGCTGCTCCTGTCCACCTCTCTTAGCCACAGTCAGCTCTGACGAATTCTCACGAATCCTGAAATGTGGCCCTCCCTGCTCTGGGCTGGAAGAGAAAAACATGCCCACTGCAAACAGACCAGATAATACAAGCAACAGTTTCTGTCCGAGCAGCTCTGCCTCTCTCCTGCTGGAGGGACAGTTTTTTTTATCTGGCTGGCGGGGGAGCAGTGAGAGCGCCACACCCCTGAGAGTGGGCGTTCCTGCAGTGACAGACTTTGGGCCTTCAGAGAAGAAGGCAGCTGGGCCACCTGGCCTTCCCTACTTCCGGAGCTTAGCTGGTTTGCCACAGGACAGGTTGGCAGAGGCATATTTAGAAAAAAAAAAAAAGACAAGACAGTGAAAGTTTACTTTTGCGGCTTTTATTTTGATATGAGTACTTTGTAATGGCATAATTATGGTTACAGTTATACTTCTAGCTTGCTAAATAAGAGGTTCGGTGTACCCCTGGGGGCACTGTTACCGTAGCAACTCGGCTTGGCCCCCATTTTCACTGCCTGGTAAGTTCTCTATTATTTCTCTCTTTTTCTAGGTTTCCCATAAAATTGCCTTCCTGAAGTCCTTCTCCAATCCATGATTCCTCTTTTAGATTTGAAAATTGTATTTCACAAAGAAGTGGCTTGATTGTTCAGGCTGAGGAGAGAGTCTCTTTTTCTAATGGACAGAATTTTTCCTTTGTAACAGGACACAATGAGCGACCAAGCCCTGGAGGCTCTTTCCGAATCGCTGGGCCACCGGAAGTCCGAGCCTGAGCTCGACCTCAGCTCCATTAAGGAAGTCGACGAGGTAGGGACCTTGGGGTTCATCCAAAGCCTGCTAGTCTGCAGGTTACAAAACTAAATGTGCTGTGCGTGTTTAGAATTTTTGCACAACTTTTGTTTTATTTGAGATGTAAAATGAACTGCTCTTCATTCTGCCTTACTCTCAGGGTCTCTGGTTAATTTAGATAGTTGTTGCTGGGAGTTAGCAACCGAGAATATTTGAGTATTTGTCTTGTAAACCATGTAGAATTTTAATATTTAAAATGAACACTAATCTCCTTTGCCAACGCTTAAATGACACCTGACTAAACAAGATAACACAGAGGCAATGGTCTGGTGAGGAATAGGTTTGTCTGCTCTTACGGAAGTTGGAAATTTGTGTTTTCAGAGGGTTTGGGGTACTTCTGTTTATAAGGAGAGAGGAAGATGACTGCAGGTGGGTGGAGAGATCCTTCTTTTTATCGCTATGGGAAAAAATGTTAAAAATGTGGCTGAAATTAGGATCAAATCCAGCAACAATTACTCTGTAACTGAAGCTGCTGCATGTTGAGAACATGATGCTGGGGGGTTATTGTCCCCACACGTAACAAGATCTTCACAATTGTAAGCCAAAGCAGGCTTGTGTTTGGTGGAACAGAGTTGTAATATTAAATTATGATTTTTAAAGAATATTTAAACTGAGTCCTCTGCTGGGGGGTGGGGGGAGAGAAAGGAAGGAAGAGAGTTGCCCTGGGGACTTCTCCAGCCAGGTGGTGTCCTGGGGGGGCAGGCACAGAAGTGCAGCCTGGGGACCCTTCAGAGCACCGCCCTGTCAGCTCAGCCTGGGGGGCTGGCAGGTGCTGCTGTCACAATGCTGCTGCCTATGTGGTCACTTCCTGTTCTGAGTCACCGGGGAAAGTGAGCCCCAACTACTCCCAGCAGCTCTCCCTGAGTCTGGGACCGCCCTGAGAAAAATGGGCCAATTTCTATCTTCGACTTTCCTGGAGGGCTTGCCAGCTGCAGCGTGGCACAACGAGCTTCGTGAAGGCGAACACAAGGGAGCAGGGGAGGCAGTCCTTGTCCTCCAGGACCAAGTAAAGTACTGGGAAGAAAGGAAGTTTGGGCCTAGTTAAAGAACAAGTGTAAATGGCCCCAGACACGGACAACAGGATGGGGATTGACTGTGGGAAGGGGGGCAGAGGGCAGGGGACTGGGCAGGAGAGAGCAACGGGGGAAAATTGGGACAACTGTCATAGAACAACAATTAAAAAAAAACACAACGCAAGATGCACTTACATAGAGCACTCAGATAGAAGCCCGTCTAAAGGAAAAGCAGGGTCCTGGGGGAACCCGGGGGCGAGTGGAGCTGTGGTTACAGGGCAGGGGCAGTGAGTCAACTGCACTTTCGCCTCAGGCTTTTCACAGATAATTAGGTGGTTTCATAGGACAGTAATTTGGGGAGGGAAGCTATAAACATACATCCCAGGGCAAAAAGAGGCTTAGAGTGACTAAAATCAGATGTAGAAAATATTAAATAAGTTATTGTGTTGAATTTTTACTACGTGATGGTGAATTCATTACTTCCTGGATGGTCTGATGCTGTGATTAGGCTCATGAAGGGCATCTTCTATAGGCGTTCACAACCACTCCAGTACCTTCCATGCTAGAGAGCGCTCTGAGGAAAAACTACGTAATGCTTCAGAAAAGGGGTCCATGCCTACTTGTCACTTTTGTGAGATACCATAACATAAAATAATATTTATACTGATACCTCATTAGTAATCTTCCCCATTTCTATGTGTGGTTATCTAGTCTGTTTCAATTCAGTAGGTATTTCCTAGATATTTCCTTCCAGTGCCTACAGGTTGGATGGGGTGGGGGGAGGCCAGCTTGCTTGCCCATCTCTCACCTTTTGCTGTGGATCGTGGTGGAGGGGCCGGAGGCCACGCTCAGGCGAGCTTCACTCATGGTCAGTTCCTAACTGGCCATGGACTGGTACCAGCTCTCGGCCTGGGGATTGGGAACCCCTGATTTAAAGTATACACAGATCAAAAAGGAATTGAAAGGATCTAGCTGTGCATATAATCTTTGTTGCGAGTAGGACTGAGTGGAATGGAGAGGACAGTCTTACCAAACAGGTGACCTTGACTTTTCATGCAGGCTGGTTTATAGGCAGAGACCTCACAAGTCCATGAACTGAGGAGTTCCATGCATAATGGGACTCTCTCCGTATCTGCAGTAGATTATAACTGGAAATGTTGGGTGGGGGAGAGCTTTTATCCCTTATTGAGAGGGGTTATTCTATAGAACAATAAAACTGCAATTCCAAAGCCTAGAAGAGTGCCTGGTTCATTAAAGTGCTTAATAAATATCTTTAAATTAATTCAGTAACTAAGCATTCAATGGAGAACTACAGTCTTAGACTGAGATGTAGGTGAAGCGGTGGGTTGAGCTGGAATTTGCTAAGTGACACCAGCCCGCCCTTTGTGCCCCGGACCTCCTTGGTTTGGAATTTAAATCTATGCCTTGACATAGGTACAAATTGTTACCTATCATGGAAATTCGCATTACTTAGCAATTGTTTAAAATGCAAATGTTATATCTTAGAAGCAAGGGATCTAATACAGAACTACTGTGCACCTTTAGTTTTAATGGAGTTGGCTGTTCAGGGTTCATTAATCCAGTGAAGTCCTGGTGTTATTGGAGGGAGTCCTGTACTAGTGGAAGAGGTAAAGCCAGTTGTCCATGGGTTGGCCAAGACTTGTGATGGGCCGCTCTCCCATTTCTGGACTGTGGTCACCATTCAAGACACAGAGTTTTGTCCCCTGGAGATAACTACCTCACTGAGTAAGAAAGGTGAAGGCTGTTCAAGTAGTCGCAGCTAACTTCTGCACTGTGCTTAACTGTCTCAGAGGATATTTTATTTACTTTCCTCTGGTGATCCTTACAAGTCAGTAGCTAGGTAAGGATTACTGTAGCCCTGTTTAGAGCTGAAGAAACTGAGCAAAAGGAAGACTAAGTGACTCCCCCAGGTTATGCAGCACCTCCCCAGGGGGCCCGGCTGTGCCGTTTTCCTCAGTCACCTCCCTTGCTGCCTTCCTCAAAGCCACTTACTGTGGCCTCTGCCTTGCACAAGTTGACAAGCACATACAGACACTTTTATCTGATTTGATCTTCTCTACAACACCCATGTGATACATAAAGTGATACCATCTTATTTTACATGTATTATCCAAATGTTTTTTTTTTCTTCTCTCCACTTTCATCAGGCAAAAGCCAAAGAAGAGAAACTAAAGAAGTGTGGTGAAGATGACGAAACAGTCCCATCAGAGTACAGATTAAAACCTGCCACGGTATGTTGTTAGCCTCGGTGTGTAACAGCAGCGCACACTTCTGGCCTTCCTTCATGCTTTGGGCGTTTGTCCCCATTATGCTTAAGGACGTGTCTGTCCTGGTTCACATACTCACTCTGAAAACCCTGAACACTTTCTGTTCTGCTGTCTACAGTTGAACCCTTTAAAAAGTGGTTTCCTAAGTTGTGATCATATCTTTATTAAAATTCCCACAAATTCAAGTGTTTCTACTATAAGCAATGCTTGACATAGACTCTTAAGTAGAAGGAACAATTTGGGAATATTTTTTTTTCTCTGCCTGCTGTGTGAATAAAAGCACCATAACTCTAAGTGGTAGATATAAACTTACAGCTGTTTGTCAGTATCCTCAGTTGAAGTTTTGTTGGGTTTGGTTTGAGGTGAGGTGAGGATGGTGGACTAACTCCTATAATTACATCTGTAATTTATCTCTGATGTAATACACGTAAACTTATGACAGAATATAGTGTGATTCTCATAAGTTCATAGATGGAAAGATCTATGAAATATTTATAGTTGTAAATATTCTAAGTTGTAAAACCTCATATCCAAAAAAAATAAATAAAACAGTATTTTGGGAATAATATCTAGCTCTTTAACTGGGTTGGAGAATTGGGGCTTTAAAAAAACTTTCATTAATGTAGATGTACGTTTCTTGTTAAAGATATTTAAAATTCTATTTTTCTATCAAATAGATGAAATTTTTTAAGCAACTTTTAAAGAAAAGTAAATGCATTATAGTTGATATTTGGTCTTTTGATTTTTACATCTCAAATCTTTATTCTGATACTATATAAAAGATAAATCTGAAATGAAAATTCACTTAAATATAAGGAAAAAATGCTCTCCTCTCATATCCTGAAATTCCCCAAGATAAACTTAATAAGACATGAAAGCAAAATTTTCTATTTCATTTTCAATTTCATTCACAGGATAAAGATGGAAAACCACTACTGCCAGAGCCTGAAGAAAAATCGAAGGTTGGGAGATGAATTTTTTCTGGATACTTCAAAACAATAGGACTGTGGAGTACAGATAATTTTCACAGACAGGATTTCAACATGGAGACTTGACACAGCACCCTAGTGTTAAGGAGAAGGAACTTCTGATAGCAACACAGGGCTCAGAGCTGTGACTCCTTTTCACACACTTTATTTTCCCCATGGATTAACACCAGACTGTTATAAATTTCTAGGTGACATTCGCCGAACATTAGGAACTAATGTCAAGTGGGCTCTTAAATTAGATTGTTAACACTTAGAGTTTGATTCTAAATTCAGCAGCAAATACTCTAATGACTCTACACTGCCATCGTTCACACTGGTGTCAGCCAGGGTGGCTACCTACCATGATAATACTGAGCAACATTTATCAGTCATTTACCATGCACCTGACACTGCACTAGATGCCTTTCATATGCTAACTTTTTGAGTCCCCACTGAATGAGGAAGGTGCCATTATTATTGCCATTTTACAGGTGAGGAAACTGAAATACAGAAAGATTATATAAATAGCCTAAGGTCACACAGCTAGAAAATAGCAAGGTCAAGACTCCAAACTTGGGCCGCTTGACACTGGGTCCCAGCTCGAGAGACCTGTGTGATTCTGTCATGGATTACTGGTATCAGTCAAAATCTCCACTGCCCTAAACAAGGACTCGACCTCACCTAAAGGTAGTAGGGATAACAGATTTCCTGCCCAAACCCTACATAGTCATAGGAGAGGGGGACATGATCTGTTCTTCCTCTGACTTATTCAGAAGGGAAGCCATTAGGAAGCAGAAAAGTGATCACAAAAGAAAAAAACTATACACGTCTTCTTTGGAAAGAACAGGCAATTTTATTTGAATAAAATTACTTTGTAATTGAAGTGTCAGGAAAACTTTAAACCATTAACATTTTTGTGGTACTGAGGTGTTTAATATTCCTTATTTGTTGCACAACATTTATATCTTACACTGATAAATGAAATGCCCTGTATTAATTAGCTTTTTTAGATCCTAAAGTGTAGGGATGGGCAAAAGTAGGTTTGCAGTGGTTTGTATGGAAAACAATTCAGTGATTAATAAATCATAAACAAGAATAAACTTTGTGTTTTGCATATTCACATACTACTTTTGCCTCACCCTCTGTGGCCAAATATGTGTTAACTAGAAAAAATTCTTTATGAAAACTTATTTAACAAAGTAAAAAATAGTCACTTCATAATACACAATGTCTCTTATATTTCAGCCCTTGAGTGAATCCGAACTCATTGATGAGCTGTCAGAAGATTTTGACCAGGCCAAATGTAAAGAAAAACAATCCAAGCCAACTGAAAAAACAGAAGTATGTTTCTAAAATTCAGTCTCTGGTTTTGCTTGTTTTTTAATGTTTTTCTGTAATCTTAAACATGTGAGACCCACAGTATCTCAGCATAAAGTGATTGACAAAAAGGCCCATTTTGCCACCTTTTTCTACATGCAGTGTTTGTTTTGCTGCCTTCTGAATGTGCTTTCTTTCCCCAAGCTGACCCGACTTTCTTGCGATTAAATGCTGTAATTACTCTGGTGTGGAAAGCATCCACACCCATGCTTTCCGTTCTATTCCTGCCTCTGTAACTGACAGAGTTGTCCTTCAAGTTGTCATCACTCACCTCCAGGTGGCAATGGCCTCTGTCTTCAGTCTCCTTTGGTTCATCCCATGTGTCCACCAGAATTATTCTCTCCCTAGCAGGCTTGTAGTCACATCCTTCCCCTGTTCCAGCCCTTAGGAGCTTCCCATTTCTCACAAAAGTAAAGTTTCTACTAATGTGTTCTGGTCCACGCTTCCTTTTCTGCCAAGGTGTGTCCCCATGTCACTAAACTATGACATTAAGTGTGTGTCTCCATGGCTTTTCTCATAATGGTTCCTCCCATCTGAAATAACCTCACCTCCTAATTTTAGGTCAACTGAACTCTTAGTCATCCCTTTAAGGCTGTGCTAAATATGGCCTTTGTCTCCTCAAACCTGACCAGCCTTGCAAGTCTTATGAAGCAGAATATAACATGCGGGGTGGGGAGGGGTTCTGTAGTTCTTTCTTCATATGTCCCTGTTAAGGCATTTGTTGCAAACAAGTTGTAAGCTCTCAGTCCTTCTTTACATCTTATATTTATACATAGTTTTAAATAGTAAGTTCTTTGAAAGAAGAAATTATATCCTATTAATGATCATCTGCAAAACACATTGCATAATAGACTTCCATAAATGCCAAGATTTAAACTGCTTATTTGAAATTTCACCTTGTGATAAAATAAGATAGTACAGTGGTTCTCAAACTTTAGCATTCACTGGGATCACTGACGGTTTGTTAAAACAGATTGCTGGGCCCTACCCCCAGAATTTCAGATTTAGTGTGTTGGTACAGAGGACTAAGACTGTGCATTTCTGACAAGTCGTCTGGTATTGCGGAGGCTCCTGACTGAGGGACCACACTGTGAGACCTCCTGGGATAGGGTTACTGCTATGCATTTGTACATAGCTTTATAGTTACAGTGTACACGGTGCTTTTCAATATATAAAAGTGATGTCTATAGAAAATATTACATTGCATTATATAATTAATATATTATTATATGATGATGAATAATAATAAACAAAAACAATAATAATTTCTAAAACGTATTGAGTTTGCTGTTTCCAGGAACCATGCAAAACACGTCACGTGTTAGCCCATTAGATCCCCATACCACCCTAGAGATGTAGGTACGACTATTGTCCTCATTTTTCAGATGTGGAAACTGAGTCTCAGGTTAAGTAACCTGCCTAAGGTAAGAGGTAGAATGAAGTTGGAATAATGGTGACTGAAGGGTTTTAGCCTGCCCGGACTTATTTACTATTCAGCAATCTTAGGCATCCAAGAAAATCAGGCTCACAGCATACAATGCAGCAGTGTGTTGTTCATTCTTCATTGTTCAGTATTACTAACCAGATATTTCGGAAAATTCCTCATCGTACTTGCTTCTTTCCACAGGACTCTCGGGCGGCTGCCCCGGCTCCCGAGGCAGAGGCAGTGCCTCGGGCCTCCATGTGTAGCATACAGGTAGCACCTCCCAAGCCGGCGCCTTCGGTGAGTGCGTTGAGGAACGTCCCAGAAAGGTGACGTTCTTCCTCCCCAGCATCTTCTGCCCTGTGCACTAACATGTTGTTTTATTCTGGCAAAACAGTAAAATCATTAACTGTAGCATCTACTGTTTGGGGCTTCAGGGTGTGCTAGAAACTCAGGCTATATTTGAATTTTTTTTATCCTCACCCGAGGACATGCTTACTGATTTTAGAGAGAGGGGACGGGAGGGAGGGAGAGAGTGTGAGAAACATCAATGTGAGAGAGAAATATTGATCAGTTGCCTCTTGCAGGTGCCCCGATCAGGGACCAAACCCACAACCTAGGCCTGTGTCCTGACTGGGAATTGAATCATGGCCTTTTGGTTTATAGGATGATACTCTAGCCAACTAAGCCACACTGGCAGGGCTATATTTAAAGTTTTAATTACCTAAATTACTATGAGTTCTGTTTTTCTTTCACCTTCTGAAATTCTTTCTAGCTCCTCAGCTATTGCGAGTAATCATGCTTTTCTGCATTCCTACGTTTTCAAGCCTACTTGGAATTCCACAAACAGCCTGATATTACATTTTCCTGACTCTCTAGTGGAAAAATCTGCACCAATGTCATCATGACATTGTCCCCCACTCTCGCCTGAAGGGAGGATGGATTGACTCAATTCCTTCCTTTCTTCATTTCTTGCCTTTCTCATTTTCTGTCTTTTGAATGAAGTATGATATTTAACTAGTTGAATCTTTGCTTCTTTTTGAAGGTGTTAGCCGATAGAATCTGACTTAGAGAAATTACATTAGTGGAATATATTCATTAATTCAGACTTGGTGGTTGTGTACTCTGAATAGCTATCTTGTTCTAGATGCTTTACAATGTCTTCTAATTAAATTTTCACAGGGACACAGTAAAATTTAATCATCTCTCTATTATAGATGAGGGAAATTAACCTCTAAACTGACCTTGAACAATTCATTTAACCTGTCAGAGCCTCAGCTGAAATGAAAATATGGCTCCTGCCCTCAGCTGCCTTCAAGTTTAGTGTGGATATGGGTCAGATCTCAAGTTTAATAGCACACTGTGAGCACTCATATGGAGAAAGGGCAGAGGGACTGTGGGTGCTTCATTCTCCAGGGAGAATTAGGAAAGGCTTTTGGGTAATGGGCAGGATCACACAGAGGTGGGAGTAGGGCTGTTTTGATGGAGAGACCAGTGAGCTGAGGAGGGGCCAAGCACAGAGGCGTGATGCACTTGGTATCCTTGGGATAAGTGCTTTTAGTGGTTTGAGAAGAGTGCCTTGAAGAAGGTGTAGGACAAGTATCTGGGGTGCCCTGAAGTGGCTGCTTCCTGCCAAGGAAGTCCTTGATGCTAACTGCAGATCCCCTCAAAGTGCAGGGTCTCCCTCCTGCCTTACATAGGACTTGACCCCCTTTCTTTGAGGTTTCAGGGTACTCTCTAGAAACCTTTACGTTGTGGGAGCCAGGTCCTGGGGAAAAGACCAGGGAAGATGAGAGAACCGGCGAAGAGACTGGTATAGGAACAGAGACAGAGATTAAAATGAAAAAGGTAATGGCCAACAGTCCAGGGCAGAACCCTTGTGACCTAAGCATGTGTCATCTACCTTCTCACGCCAAGTGTGATGGCCAGGGCCTCAGAGGGCTCAGGTGGTTCCTTCCCAGTTTTACCCCGACTGTGGAGTCAAGCATTGGATATTTAGCAGACAGGAAAAAAACAGAGCTCTTGTTTTTCATTGTCTGACCTCCTTTCCTGGGCCTCTGTGCCACCAGCTCTGGTTACCGTGGCTGCCAAGATTACAGTCACTGAGGTTAGTTGGCATTTCTGGGATTGTGATGCCCTGGGAAAGCGGAGAGGATAGCTGCGGAGTGTGGTAAAGGTCAGAAGAGTCAATAAAGCTCGAGGATTAGTGAGTAAAAGGTACAAAGACCAGAGGCAGGAAGTAAATGCATGTCCTGTAGGGTTATTGTTTGTATAAAAAGAAAGTTTATTCAGAACATTCAGAGATCTGAGTTCTAGTTCTGAATCTGACCATGTGAAATACTATAGAAATAGAAGTTTTAGTCCTTGGTCCTATTTCCAGATTACTTAGTTCTTAAGACGGCTGCTGCTTCCCTGAGCTTTTCTAAGTATTTCACTTACTTATTTACATTAAATTTATTGGAGTGACATTGGTTAATAAAATTATATAGGTTTTAATAAAAGTATAGAATTCTATGATACATCATCTGCATATTGCTTGTGTGTTCACCACCCAAAGGCAGATCTCCTTCCGACACTATATATTTGACCCCCTTCACCCTTTGCTAATCCCTACCCCTTCCCTCTGGCAACCACCAAACCATTGTCCAATTGTCTATTTTTCTGGTTTGTTCATTTGTTGCTTTCAGTTTAATATCCCACATATGAGTGAAATCTTGTAGTTCTTGACTTTTTCTGTCTGACTTATTTCACTTTGCATGATACCCATCCATGTTGTTGCAAATGGAAGTATTTCATCTTTTTTTTGAGGCTGAAAATCACTTATTTCTTAAGCTGAATGGCACAGGCATGGGAAGCAGTGGTTTCCAAATATTCTGCAGCAGAGAGCAGGAGGAATCAGAAGAGGCGTGTGAGCAGGTGTCTGGGATCAAGCAGCAACTCATTGTTTGGCCAAGATTTGGAGGCCACTGCAAGTCTTGCAATTTAGATATAATCCCAAACAAATTAGATATATCAGTGATTTTTGTTATTCTTGGAATAAAACCTATGCAGCGTCCAACCACTAGATGGTGATAAATCACTTTCCTCTCAGGCTCCCTTTCCTCTGTGGTGATTATTTCCTTTTGTGGTGCAGCTTAGCAGAAAAACAACTTTTCTTATTTGGAATGATGGCCAAGCTATAAAAGAGAAAGAGAGTTTCACTCTACAGTCCCAATATATACTCATTATGACTTTTATGGAAAGAATAAACCTTGAGACTGTTTAGGGACTTTCACATTTTTGACCACCAGTAGGAGTTGCATTGATATCACAACCTAGTCCCCACACAATAGAAACAAGTTTAGTTAACGGTACTTGTCTTTGTTATGTAAGATGTGTTGTTTTCTAGCCTAGTCTTCCAGTAGAAAAAAAAAGTCCTGGCCATGAACTGGAAATTGATTTTATGAGCCACTAATATGTGGATCATGACCTGTGGTTTGGAAGGACCCAGGTCTATTCCTTTTAGCCCCAAAGATAGTTTCTCCTTTGTTTTCCCTTTGTACCATTTGTGCTCTGTTTTTCCCTTTGTACATTTGTGCTCTGTGTCCATCCAGTTTGTTTTTAAATACCCGCGTGGCCAGAGCTCACTGCATTGGGAGGGGAGCACCTTTCATTTTGAACAACTGGGCCACAGGCTGTCCTTGTGCACGCAGGCTAGTCAGTCACCGGCGTCCACCACATTAGTGTGAATCCACTTCGACCAGGAGAAGCAGCTGGAGGACACAGGCTCCTAAGCCTCAGCAGAGGCTCAGCAGGGGCCACCTCCTCCTGGGTGCCAGGCCGTTTCACAGAACGTGGAGAAGAATGTCCTCTCCTGGGCTTTTCTAGAAATCTTCCCTGTGCCCCCTGAGGAACAGTCACCAGAAAATTGCTTCTTTCTGCTTTCCTGGCTGTCACATTCTTAGTGGCACACCCTTTCCATTGTCTCCCTCATGTCCAAGCCAAAGCGGTGGTTAGATCTGGTTTCTTAGTCAGTATATCAGTTACACGCACTTAATGCTTAATATAAGAAACTTGCTCTAATTTTAAACATTTTATGTTTTTTAAACATAGATTGTGATTCAGTCGATAATTTAAATGATTAAAAGGTAACGTGCTTCTTATCTAGGCCTGATATAAAGATATGCTCTTCTAAATTGTTTGAGGTATTCTCTTTAAAAGGAGGCATTGGCCCTGGCCAGGTAGCTCAGTGGGTTAGAATGTTGTCCCAATACACCGAGGTTGTGGTTTGGACCCTGGTCAGGGCACATATAAGAATCAACCAACAAATGCATAAATAAGTGAAACAACAAATCAATGTGTCTCTCTCTCCACCCTCCCCCCCAAATCAGTAAATTTTTAAAAAGTGTGGAAGGAAGTATTAACCACCTACTTAGTATATCCCTGGTGTGCTCTGAGCAGGGCACGGTGCCGGACGATGCTGTGGAAGCCTTGGCTGGTAGCCTGGGGAAACGGGAAGCAGATCCAGAAGAGGGAAAGCCTGTGGAGGACAAAGTCAAGGTAATGGCAGCTCAGATACTTCTAGAAAGTAACTATCATTGATTGTTCTCAGTCCCCAAATAAGTTAGTGGTATTTTTTAAAAATATCTCCCACAACACACAACCAGCTGGCTTTCTCTGTTACTGTGCGCACCTGCTTACTAAGCTCAGCCTGAGCGAGCAAGCATCTATCCGTGTTTGAGTGCAGCAGTGGATGGACAGCGTGCATGTAGCCGAGTTCTGAGGCTCACCTTGTCCACCTGTATCCCTGTTGTGGAGGACTCGGGAGAAGTGGCAGCTGCCTACTACTCCTTGGGACTTCTTTTAGCCCCGCAGGCTTAGTGGTGGGGTCTGAGCCTGCCAAACTAGGATACAGTACTGAAGGGTAAGGGGCTGTAGGTTTTCAATGCCTATGGTCACATATATGTTCTAACCTAATGACAGATACATTTACCTCAACTTCAGTCATTCAGGCATACACTCTATGGAGAAAAGATGTATTAACACTGAAAATGGTATAACTTGTGTTCAGGAGAAGGCCAAAGAAGAGGATCGTGAAAAGCTTGGTGAAAAAGAAGAAACAATCCCTCCTGACTATAGATTAGAAGAGGTCAAGGTAAATAGGCTGGGGTATTTTTCTACTTGATTTTAATTCATACTGAATTCTACATAGATAAAGAAGGGACATGGGCGCAAACCTGAAATATATCTTCTTTCTTAATGTTTCAAACACCAAATAGTGCTAGTCCACTACTGTCCAGTTAGCGCACTGGATATGAAGCTAAAATATTCCTAACTGACCTTTGACTCCTCCGTGAAGTGAAAGAAACCTAATGTCTAAGCTACCTAACTTTTCCTGTCTATTACAATACCAGAAATAAGAAAACATAGAAAACCTTTATAGAGACAGGCAGAGGAAAATGAAGGACAATTTTTTCCTATGAGGAAAAATGTGCAACTTTTAGATATGAAGAAAAACTAAGAGTACCGTATTCTATATTTTGAATGTACAGAGTGTTCAAAACAAGTGACACAGGGGAGACCCTGTTATGAATCTTCTGGTTTAAAGGCATCCACTTGATCAGGGGCAGAGGTGTGGACGATGGAACAGGTGTCAGCCATCTTCACAACGCACCATCGTTGAAGAGGATATTCAACTCGTTTACTAACAGTTCAGGAAAATCAAACTGATGCTCCTCTTACTCACCCATGCACACTAGTCTGTTTGTCTGGCAAGGATGGGAAATCTGTTGAGCACTCCCAGATGAAAAGTTTACTATTCTGTTTGCTTCTGCATTTCACAGTTCAGTTGAAAACATGGCATTTCTATTAAATCGGGCTCATGTGTATGCTGTTGCAAGGCTTTCAGAGAGCTTCTTATGGGCTACACGTGCTGTCCCTACTCACCCCCGCCCCATTTCATAAAGGCAGGTAATGCTGTTCCTAGTAGGAATTGGTTGCTTCCTCTCTCCCCTTGCTGAATTTCAGCAGTTTTTACTGAAGCAGTTGATTGGCTCTCCCTGACCACTTTATTCTGTGGTAGTTTCATCCACTCCTGAACTTGTTGACCTCACACGTTATTTATTTAACATTTTCATGGGGGTTGGCTTGATCGATTTTTTAAAAATCCCATACTGTTATTAGCTATGCTCACATTAGGCCTCTTCAGTGAGATTGAGCTCCCTGGGGGTGGCCCACAAGGTCCCCCTTCCAGACACAGGGTGACTTCAGTTTGAGTGTGGAGCAGGTGTGTCCCTGATGGTCCCGTGTATCACTTGGGAAATATGCGGCCTTTGTTGCCAAAAGGGATATCTATATTTTATGGTTCAAGACAGGATGCTCACCAGATGGCTACTGTTATGTTAGCTGTTGTCATTTTTAAAATCTGATGATCTAAGGGAAAAGAGGTCAGTGCCCCAGACTAATAGTAAGGTATTGCGTGGTTTAAAAATTCTTGTTGCACGTTGGTTGAAAATGAAAATCGCTGCTCTAAACTATTTCACCTCTTCACATTTTAATAAACCAAACAAAAGTCACCTTGACCAGTTCATCGGGATAAATAAATATATATATTTTATATTTATATAGTACAGTTATATATTTTTATATACTATATAGTATATATATACTATATTACCATATATTCTATATATATGTAAATATATATGGCTTTGCACTTATTTATTTTTATATATGTGGATAAATGGGATTTGCCATTTATTTATAAATTTTTTACTACAGAGTCACAACAACTTCATTGATTTTGCCCTGTTACTCAGAAGTGGCACTTAGAGGTGTTAGAAGCTTGGCATCATCTCAGCCATAAGTTTCAGAGCATCCTGCCCACAGGATGAGCTCCCTGAGGACAGGGACTTTGTCTATCCCAGTTCCTGTGGTATTCCTAGTGTTTACTGAGGGGCCGGGCACAGAATCAGTGCACATTAATTGGACATGTTACCTATAAAGTTGTATATTATATACACACACCATAAAGTTAACAGCTTTTTCCAAGCAACTTCTGCAAAGCTGCCACCCCCCAGGCTTACCCTGTGCTCCCACAGTGTCTGGCCAGTGCCCCCTGCCACACAGCCCCACATACCACACTACATGAGCTGTTCACATGTTTGTGTCTGGCACTAGCAAGTGGGCTTCTGAGGTCATAAGCCATGCCCAATCTGTTTGGGAGCCCTTGTGCCTAGGGAATGCCTGTCATATGTGAGCTGTTTATTAACATGAACTAATTAGGGCCTATTCTCTGGGGAGAGAATCTGTTTTTTGAAATGATGAGTCTAATTGGCAATGTACATCAACATCATGTATAACCTGCTAATATTTACAAGGGTTCATGCTTAGGATAAATGTGAAATGACCCAATGCTGCATTTTTCTCCTCCTGGATAGGACAAAGATGGAAAACCACTCCTGCCAAAAGAGTCCAAGGAATCACTTCCAGTAAGCAAGACTGTTTTCTCTGAGTATATCTTTCTCATTTGCCCTAACTGTAATTCAGGAAGGACATAGCTTTCTTTTTAATGAGTTGATCAGCGAATGAACAGTGACGTCATTTTGAAGAGGAGGCAAATGAGGTGGTGTTTGATTCATTTCCTGGTTCTTGCAGCCCTTGGATGAAGCCTTCCTTCTCGATGCCTTGTCTGAGGACTTCACCGGACCCCCAAACACTGCACCACTTGTAAGTCTGAAACTCCTGGTTTTATTTCCTCACTTTTAGAGAAATAAATGGAAATTTATGACTTAGAAACTGACTGGGTAGCTGAGGAAACAATCACAAAATTCATGGCCCTCAACCCACGGTAGCCATTAAAAATGTGCTGTGTCATGAAGTATTGTTCCAGCACAGTGAATATTTTCAACAGTGTAACTGATTAAACCAGGAAGCACGTATTCCATCAAGTCCACCTATGAAAAGAGAATTTAAACTTCGTTTTGTCTAAAAGTACTTCTTAGATATCTTTACCAGTTGATATTCTGCAATTTGATCATGTTCCAAATTATCTCTAGGGAAACCTAGCTTCCTGTGGAATTGATAGCCCCTCAAAGCGAATTCTGTTACTAGAAAGCTTGGGAAATGTTGGGAAACAACAAGCAGGTTTCTTAACTGTAGGAGTTTTAGGATTTTCTCTATGCAAACAGTGTAAGTCTGTGAGAGCTCCCAAACTCAGGTTCTGCAGAACCTTTCTTAGTGGGTCCTGGGTTGTTTAATCCTATGTGGACAATGGCCTGGAAAATGCATGTCAGTTGAGGAACAGAATAGGCGACAAGTAGAAAAAAAATGATTCCTTGGAGTTGCCCGAAGTTTTTGCTCTCACATTTGTGGATACTGTGTGTGCTGTGTATATTAGTAACAGATTTCAAAATATAATTATCTAATGAGATGTCAGACTTATGTAAAGAAAACAGCAATAGGAGAAATGTTCAGAAAAACAAGACCATGAAGAAATTAAAACCCATTCATCTAAGACAGTTTGACTAAATGTCTTAAGAATGGTGACAATTATTTTCAGTCATTTTATAAGTTAATATTTTTATTAAAATATCAGCAAGTTATTTGATATGACTCAATTCTGAAATAATGCATATATGAATGCAAAAAATATGAAAAAATAATAAAAATTATCTTTCACTCTTTTTAGGGAAGATTAATTTAACTAAACATTGGGCTTTTTTATACAATAATGGTAAAAAAAATACAGTTCTGATTCAGAAAGCAAAATTACAGGTCAATGGAAAAAGAAATCAAGAAATGAATGTAAGTGACAGATTTGGTATATTTTTAAAATGAATGGAAAAATCATTTCAGAAACATTCTGGAGAAATAGGCTATTTAACGTTAAGGAAAAATAATAAAACAAAACTTAGACCATGTAGCAAATAACAGTAGTATATTATTATATCTAATATGTTACCAGAATTTAAAAATATGTGATAAGTACCTGATTTGAGTGAGCAAGGCCATGAGAAACAACCTGCCATTCATTGCTTTTAGCAGGATAAACCCTAGCAACTCCTGAGAGGGCAGTTTGGTGGAACATAGCTAACACCGTAAAAAGAACCACCTCTGGAACTTTGATTCCAGGCAACTAATTACAAGGAAGAAGCTAAAAAACTGCAAACAACCTAAATGTACAACAAAAGATGTGTAACAAACCATGAACTCTGTCATTAGATTGTTGAACAGCATTTAGAATAATAAATAGGAATAGGAAATTGTTGGAAAATAATAACATGGAGTGAGAAATAGAATAGAAATCGCTCTTAAGATTCTGTGCTACTAAGTGTCCATTTGGGTCAAGAGAATTAATAATCATACAGCTATGTTAAGAACTGTATTTAAATGATGGCATTGTAGACATAATTTTGTATATAACATATTAACAAGCAAAATCTCTCCTTTTTATTTTAAACAAAAGCCATTTGAACATGGTAAACTTTCAGCTGCCGTCTCCGAACTGGTTTCCCAAACCCCAGCTCCAGCCACCCAATCTGCAGGCCCACCCCCTGACACTTCGGTAAGCAACATATTTTGTAAATGTTTATTTTCACAGCAACAACAACAGGAAGAAAGAAAACAGGATTCCTGCCTTAGCATAAATGGAAACAGACAAAAATTACTAGGAACACTGGGCACTTTCAGAAGAAGTAAGACTAGGAATTTAGGAAGATGGCAGAATATCCAAATGATTAAATGGAATAATGTATGTGAAAATATTTACACAGTCACAAAGCTTAAATTTTTGCTTCATTAGAACTGAAAGTGCAATGTGCATTGTGTATCTGAATTATTAGATTTTTAAAATTTTTTTAAATTTTAGCTTTCCTGATATTTTATTTTCTCCTTCTTCATATTTTTCTTAACACATGCTATAAATACTATCCATTATTTAACCTCAAGATTATTTTATGGAATTGTTTGGTGTTTGAGCTTCTTCCCCCCAAACTAACAAATATGTCATGGAATAGCATAGTAAAAATTTGTCATTTTCATGCTAGTAATAGAAAAACCTCAGCATCAATATTGTTTTAATTATTCACATGTTCTGAGGCAAGACTATAGGATCAAAGTTTTGCCAGACTTCCTTGATTAATTTTCTGTGCAGCACCAAATGTGAAATTATCGAGGAGACCATGGAACATCAAAAGATAGAGATTGCCCTAAACCAGACCCCCAACTCCTACGGTGGAGAAGTGCCTGGTTTGCTAGATGGAGATGAAGTAGCTTTAGTGAAGTCAGCTATGCTTCCTTTGCTTTTGATGTGGCATCAAAGCTTACTTAGTGCTGTAGTCAGAGATTCTGAATGAATTTTCGTCCTGTTGGGTCAGCCTCAGGGGAATCTGAAAATATCCAGAGGCACAAATGACAAAGCCCAGACCCGGCTTTGGGCAGCTCCACCATTAGCTATAATCCTGAGCTCTCATGAAGCACTTAAAACTAGTAAAATCCTGTGTGTGTGTGACAACCACAGTGATGAAAGTCCCTGTGCAACAGAAAGGAAGAATCGTTAATAACCCAGGCTGCCGTTGACACCTCAGTTCTTAATACTCAGGTGAGACATTATGCCTGGATTGAGGCTGTTAGTAGCCATCTGCAATCAAAAGGCTTTTTTCTTCCTTCTTAGCAAAATTTCCTGACTTTATTTTTTTCTCTTTCAATTATTTTTTATTTTTATTTTTAAATTGCAGTTTATATTTAATATTGTTTTGTATTAGTTTCAGGTGCATAGCATAATGGTTAGGCAATCATATCCTTACAGAGTGTCCCCTCTGCCATATTTCCAGTACCCACCTGGCACCATACATAGTTATTACCATGTTATTGACTGTACTCCCTATGCTGTGCTTTATATCCCTGTGACTATTTTGTAACTACCAATTTGTACATCTAAATCCCTTCACCTTTTTCACCCAGTTCCCCAATGCTCCTTCCCTCTGGCAACCATCAGTCTGCTCTGGGCACCTATGAGTCTGTTTCAAGTTTGTTCATTTATTTTGGTCTTTAGATTCCACATATAAGTAAATTAGTGTGGTTATTTGTCTTTCTCTGACTGACTCATTTCATGTAGCATAATATCCTTTAGGTCCATCCATATTGTTGTAAATGGTAAGATTTCATTCTTTTACTGGGCACTTGGGTTGCTTCCATGTCTTGGCTATTGTTCATAATGCTGCGATGAATATATGGGTGCTTATATCCTTTTGAATTAATGTTTTGGATTTCTTTAAATATATACTCAAAAGTGGAATCACTGGGTGGTGAGGCAATTCCATTTTTAATTTTTTTGAGGAACCTCCATGCTGTTTTCAATAGTGGCTGCACCAATCTATATTTCCACCAGCATTGCACAAGTGTTCACTCTCCCCCACATCCTCGCCAGCACTTGTTTGTTGATTTATTGATGATGGCCATTATGACAGGTGTGAGGTGATATCTCACTGTGGCAGATCCTGGCCAGCAGGATCCATATATGTTGTGGCAGCTCATGAACAAATGCACACAGACAACAGAAGTCCTGTGGAGAAAAAAGGGCGGCATGGCCACTCTGAGAGAGAGAGGGTGAGAGGGCCAGTCAGTTCCTGCCTAGACAAGCTTTTATTGCTTCTCTGGGTACATTACATGGAGGATGGTCCTCATTTACTATGCACAGGTTCACTGCAGGGAATTACCTTTTACAGATAACAAAGGAAAGAATGTTGTTAATTACTTCAAAGAGAAGGATGTTGCAGACCAAGGGGAAAAGTTGTTGAACCGGTCACACTCCATACTTGGGAGGTTTAGCTCAGATTTTAGGAAGTTGCAGTAAACCCTTGCTGCCTCAATTCAGGGTGAGGGAATTTTAGCAAAAGCAAGTCTCATAGCAGTGCAGGTACAATGCAAGCCTGATCCCCCCGGGAAAACCTCTCCATGGGTGTGGTCCTGTGTGTCACATGCACCCCACTGGTTTTCCACGTGAGGGCTGAGCTACATTTCCACATCACATGAAGTGGTTCCTTACATCTCACTGTGGTTTTAATTTGCATTTCTCTGAAGATTAGTGACATTGAGCATCTTTTCATATGCCTATTGGCCATCTGTATGTCTTTTTTGGAGAAGTGTCCATTTTTAAATTGCATTGTTTGTTTGTTTTTTGGTGTTGACTTGTATGGGTTCTTTATACATTTTTAATATTAACCCCTTATCATTGGCAAAATTCATTCTCCCATTCAGTGGGTTGTCTTTTCATTTTGTTGATGGTTTCCTTTGCTGTGCAAAAACTTTTTAGTTTGATATAATTTCTCTTGCCTAAGGAGATATATCAGAAAAAATATTGCCAAAAGAAATGTCAGAGATTTTACTGCCTATGTTTTCTTCTATGAGTTTTATGGTTTTGAGGCTTACATTTAAGCCTCTAGTATAAGAAGGTAGTTTAGTGTCATTTTTTTTGCACATATCTGCCTTTTACAAGTATGGTTTTTTGGGGGGTTTTTTTTTAGATTTTACAAGTATGTTTTAGAATGATACCTTTACTGGTTTTCTCATCAGAGAGTCTAGTTTAAGTTCATATTTTATTTGGAGCCATCACTAAAACTAGGAATAATCTTTATTTAAATGAATGTACTTGGGAATCAAAGAATAAACTAAACTGTAATAATTCATGTGAGTTTTCATTGCTGGGAACACTAGACTGTCACCAGCATTTTGAGACAATCAGGCAGGGAACCCCATCTTTTTAGGAGATACCTGTTTTCTTACAAGGTGAAAGACACCTGGGGATGGGACAGGTGTAGAGAGGTGCAGAGAGGTCACTGAGAGCTGGTGGACAGGGAGAAAAGACCCTGTCCCAGGGCTGGCAGGACAGTGCCTTCCTGTGGAAGTCTTAGTGGCAGTGTTGGGGTCCGCACTCCAGCAGGTGACCTGATTTGGCCCACCAGTGACTAATTCAGATTCACTTTTTAACAGAATGACAAAGAAATTGACGACGCCCTTGATGAACTTGCTGACCGTCTAGGACACAGGCAGCCTGATCCAGATGAGGGCAAACCACTAAAGGATAAAGTCAAGGTAAAAGAGAAAAATAAGTGAAAATTTAAGATATTTTATAGCTTTGAATACCCTACCCTCCACACAGAAAGAAAAAAAAACCACTTCTGACTTTGTGTGGAATTAGTGAACAGTTGGATAACATATCTCATACTTTCCTGTCGGCAGTGTTGTATTTCCTCAGTGAGGACTGTGCTATGTCATAGATTCAGGCAAATGCACTGTTTGTGAGGCCAAACCTTGTTACGATGGAAAAGCACACCTCCGCTCTGTTAATTTTATTCTCTTCCCAAATTAACTTTTCTTGATTTTGTCTGGTAATGAAACATCACATATATGATACCCGGATGTGTGCCATTTTTGGGTTGACACACTCTGCGTATGCCGTGGCAGGAGTTACCCTAGCAGCCTGGTCCGCCCTCATAACTAACTCTGCACACAGACTCCGGAAGGAGGAGAGCTTTGACCAGGAGTTTGACGCTGTGCCGAGGGCTGTCTACAAGGAACAAACGGTTAACTCTCCATGTCTTATGCAACATGTATAGGGACTTATTGATACTTAGCATACAGTCAACAATCCGCAATTCAACAGTCCATGTAGCCTGGAATCAGGAAGCAACTGACTGTCCGAATTGGTGTCCCATAGACAGCATTTCAAAGAATGGTTACATCCTGATTCTATCATTGTCATAGGAACATTGATGTGAACTTAACCTATATTTGAAAAATTAAATTATAATGATGCAGAAAAATAAAATCTAAAGCACCCCCTCCCTAGGTGGAGGAGAGTTAGGGTCACTGAATTTGTGACAGTGACCAGCCACACCCCACTGAGGTGGGGAGGTTGGATGGTAGGTGCTGCTTAACAACGGGTGTCCCCTCACTTGCAACATAAGCAGTCAGCACATCCATTCAGATTTGCTGTGCATCCTGGTCCTTCAGCTTTACTTATAAACAGTGGTTATTATTACCTCTCTCAGTGCCAAGGTGCAGTGATTTGATTTCTTTATTTGAAAAGTGAAACACACAGATATTTTATGTCCTTGGGTTTTATCTCTTCACATAGTTTCTGAGGATAATTTTCTAATCATTTATTTCAGTTTAAAATATAGGTAGGAAAGTCACAGATGTAATCTGACATATAGAAGCACATGAGTTTACTTTTTTTGGTCAACTAATGGCCTGTTCAGTTATCCAGTGTGTTACTCTCTTGCTTAAAAAATAAAGACGGTTACATTTTTGCCTCAGAAAAGTACAATAAATGCTGAGTGCTGCACTTCAGAATGTATCCTATGAGCAAAAGAGGAAAGGAATATTAATTATATCTATTCAATGTTTATAGGAAAAAGTTAAAGCTGAACACAGAAACAAGCTGGGAGAGAGAGATGACACCATCCCCCCTGAATACAGACATCTCTTGGATAAAGATAAGGTAAGTGAAGGCGGAGGTCCACATTGGGTGTATATGACAAAGCTTTTTACATTCAAACTCCACTTGAAATGAATAGGAGTTGCACTTTAACAACAGCATAGAAATGTAATGTGACTATTTTTAATGTGCCCCTGTCAAACAGGCTGTCAAGGATTCTATTTAATATTTATTTGAGCCAATAAAACTTATTGTTTAGTTATGCTGGACACCTTGGTGTAAAGAGAGTTGAACAATGTTCAGTCACTCACTGATGCTCAACAATGATTCCAAGGCATGTACACAGATGAACCCCTTTTACAAGAAAAGGCTATAAAAAAGTGATATTTGTAATCCTGACTGAAGCAGAGTCTCTCTGTTTAAGATCAATAAAGGAGCTAGCATTGGAATAGTTAATAGGGCAGATAAGGTACCTCCAAGACCTGGGGTCTCCCTTTCTTCCTTCTCCTACACTGTTGAGGGAAGACAGGCAAAACCATATTCTCAATCACAAGTCCTGTTTCTATATCTAAATATATTGTCAAGAAGGCCTGGCCTGTGTCTCTAACATGGAAGCCATTTTTTCTTAGGTCAGCCTGCCCTGTACCTCACCCCTTCACGTTAGGCTCCTAGTTGTAAGTTAATTAGATGATAAATAACCCTTTCCAGGCTTTTTCACCAAAGGAGAACAAGGAAGTCCAAATTACACCCTCTCTGTACTGCTTCATTTGATTTAAATGGTATTACCAACTTGAGTGTCGTTTCATACAGGAATCACTTCTCCTTGCTTTTATTCTGTATTCCCCAAGAGAGCAGTTCTGCACCCTGCTACAGTCCTCCCTGCTCTGATGGTACCACTGGACCCTGTGTGTGTTCTTTGGAAAATATATTATCTAATGTCCTTGCCTTCGTAGACGGGAAAAATCCCTGATGAGTTGTACTCATAATCCTGATTGAAAAAAAATAACCCTAATACATCTGTAGACTGTTCCAGTGCCTCAGATCCTTCTGAAATATGATAAGCTATAATAAATAGGACATAAAATACAAGTTACTTTTTGTAACATTTTAAGCAAAATTTTAATGTGATGGCAGAAAGTTCCTGAATAATTAGTGTTTCTTTCACTTCCAGGACCAGACTTTCCCTCTTGTATTTTCCCCAGGAATATTGAAATAGTTGCAGGGTGGTACTTAGCCAAAGTTGGTGGGGAAATAGGAGGGATCCAGGTTAATCAGTTGTGGCAGATAGGTACTCTCCCAGTCAAGTAATTGGATAATATACATGCATTATATAAATACTGACTACACCTAAGTAAACCTTTACAAAAATTTATGTCTAACCAATATTCTGCTTTGTGTTTAAGGGCAAACCAGTGGCGCCCCCAACAGAGAAACCCAAGGAATCAAAGGTACGTACCACAACTGCATGCTTGTATAATTTATTTTTAATTGCAGCTGCAACTGGTGCAGTTTAGAAATCTAAAATTTATTGAATGCTTACCCTGTGCTTGGTATGATGCCAAGTGCATTTAGGATTATGTGTATTATTTCTCTCTCAGTCTTCCCAAGAGCCCTTTAAAATAGGCAGTTCCATTTTCCATATAGAAAATCAAGGCTCAGAGAAGACCAAGCAACTTGTATAAAAGAATAGAATAAAATAAAGCTGTCACTGTTTTCCTGTTTTACTATCTCCTTTATGATATATTACTTCATCAGGAAAGGAATGTCAGCAAGGTTTTTAATAAGTGTCGTTGATTTTTGGTGATGTGGGGAAGCCACTCCATAGCATTTTTGCCTTGTGTTTGTTCACTGCCGGTTACTTCTGTTAATACCTCAGAAACCTGAGGATGGCCAAGACCCCATCGATGCTCTGTCAGGGGATTTAGACAGCTGTCCTCCAACTACAGAAACCTCCGAGAACACAGCAAAGGTACTGTGCTTTTTCATACTTACTTTCTTTGAATGTGTGTTCATGTGTGTATACACATGTATGCATATAATTCTGCTACCTCACAAACACTAGTTGGTACATTTCTTGTCTTTTTCCATATGTATGTATTTTACATATTTGTACTCCGAGTCCGTATAGTATACTGCTTAACATTACTTCATAAATGCTTTCCAGGTTGCTTCTCTATTGCCATCATTTTTTATTGCCACACTGTATTGCTGTGTAACAAGAATGCTTTGCCTGTGTTTATTTAAAATGAAAGGGGTCCCTTACTCCACCGCACTCTCTTGTGTCCACAGACCTGGGGTTTCCTTCCCATCCATCAGGACCCAGTTCAACCCTCAGCTCCTTCAGGAAGACTTTCCTTACTGCTTCTCCCTTCCCAGGCCACAGCTGGAAGCCTTTCCTCCTTCCCTGCCCCCTGCGTTGCCTAGAGTTACACGTGTAGTGCACCACCGAGCTGTGTACTTTACGCAGTAGTGATGTGTCTTTCACCTCTCCGCTCAGGACTAGCAAAATGTCTGGTATATAGCAGATTCTCCAAATCTGAGATTCTCCAAATGAAAAAAGTAATATGTAATGCAACAAGTGTGCATGTGTGGCATTTTACCTATAAATTATACCCTTCCTTGTTATTTTCAGAAGAATTAATAGTGTAGATCACAGTTTGCTATTGCTTTGGTGTTATTAATCATATCTCCCATCACTGAATTGCCATTCCTTCCCCTACTGAGTGACTTAATTTCTAGTCTTTCTCAGCATCTGATTCCTGCCTCCTGGAAACTCATAATTAACGCCTTTCTAGTGAGTGGGCTTTATTTTTATGTGTGACTTGCCCCAGCTGTCTGTGGTTGTCTCCATTGTTACATTTATCTTCTATAACACTGAAAACAATGTCCTATTCTTAGTCTATAGTACATAAAAACCAATCCCAAGAGAAATAAGCTGTGTGTTGATGAGAAAATGTGCTCTGGGTGAATCATGCATCATGGAAATTGGCAGAGCATCATTGTGACCCACATTTCCTCCATTTTTATCCTTTTTACCCCCCCCCCCACCTTAACCATTTCTGTGTACATTCACCATGGTTCAAAAAATTGTGATTAAAACACCCAAAATTTTCCATTATTTAATTAAATTGAAGGTTTCCAGGCTGCTAAAAAGAATAGTCTGAATTGATTAATTACAGCCAATACCTAATTGCTAGGTGGATTGATGATAGCAATAGCCTCATTACCTTTCCTTTGCTTTAGGACAAAAAGGAAAAGACTGCTTCCACCTCCAAAGCACCCAAGAATAAGGGGAAAGCAAAGAATTCTGCAAAGGTAAACAAAGCAGTTAAATATATTGCAAATTAATTTAGCAATTGCATAAAATGGCATTTAACCTTTTAGTCATTTAATTTGATTGGAATCTATTTAGGATAAAATAATTTAAGCATTAAGTACTATCTATCCACTAGCCTGTCTTGGTAAAGAAATTGAAGGTATTTTTTTAAATTGTTGTGCAATTACAACTGTCCCCATTTCCCCACCATTACCTTCCCCCACCTTACCTACCCCCACCTCCCACATTCAGTCCTCCCACTCTGCCTCCATTGTCTTTGTCCATGCGTCCTTTATACATGTTTCTTGACAACCCTTCCCTTCTTTGCCCTATTATCCTCCTCCCCACTGCCCCTCTGATTACTGTCAGTTTGTTCTTTATTTCAATGTCTTTGGTTCTATTTTGCTTGCTTCTTTGTTTTGTTGACTAATCTCCACTTACAGGTGAGATCATATGGTATTTATCTTTCATCACCTGGTTTATTTCACTTAGCAAAATGCTCTACATCTATGCTGTCTTGAAGGGTAGGAGTTCCTATTTTCTTTCTGCTGCATAGTATTACATTGTGTAAGTGTACCATGGTTTTTTGATCCACTCATTTAATGATGGGCATTTATGCTGTTTCTAGCATTTGGCTATTGTTAATTGAGCTGCTAAGACTTTTTTTTTTTTAGCTAACCAGTACTTTAGTAATATGAATGAACATTCTTAACACAACTGTTGAAACACCACCAAAGTCCTATGCTGATCTAGAGAATATTGCACAAAATACTGATGAGACCACTGTAATTTTATGGTGCCCAATGTTAGCTAAGCAGTCTGTGCTGGCCTCTTCCTTTCTAACACATTCCCCTACTGTCTACAGATGGCCTTGACTTCTACTTCAAAGAGAAAAATTGAGGCCACCCTGCAGAAAAATCCCTAAGGTCATCCTCCACTTACCCACTGACAAGCCCTCTCCCGGCTTCCTACTCTTCAGCTTCTTCTCTCTCAGCTGTCAATAATCCACTCTCTCCAAAGTCTTTACTCTCTTCATCTCAGTTTTTCCTTTTATAATATGTTTAAGTTTTTTTCACCACTTTAAAAGCAATATTCAAACTTAGAAGCCCTTCTGCCTACCACCCTAACCCCATCCTTGAAAGAGCTAAGATTTCTTCCTCTTCTTAAGCTCTGCCTGAGATCGGCAATGACATGCTGGTTGCTGTATCATTAATTCCTCCCTAGTTTAGCTGATCTCTCAAAATGCTTTGGGGCCTTAGACCTGATGCTGTGATGTGACTGAGAGCTTGGGGACTATTGGGACGTATGGATGCATTTTCCACCTTCACCTCTCTAAAGTCCCAGACCACCACTTCTGACAACACAGTTCCCCTTGTGTCATCACACATTGATGGTACAAGTTTGCCTGCATTCCATTACATCTAAATCACCATCAGTTATAAAATAAACCATGACTTTGTGTCTCATTAAGGAAATAATGTGATTATGATATACTGTTCATTGTAAGAACCTCTGCAAATTGAGACATTTTAAAAGGCCGGGGAATACCACCAGAAAATGTAGTTTTAGAATATAGAGGTAGTATATAGAATTAGGGAAGATCTTAGAGTTTCTATAATCCAAAATATTAATTTGATACCACCTGGGAGGAAAGACTATTAGGATATAATTTTTCATGTTGCTCTAGAGAGTAAAACTGAGGCTAATGAGTGGAAGCCACAGGTTCCAGTTTCTTAGAATTGGGCCTTGATGGAACAGAACAGTTGGGAGCATTATTCAAATTATGGCAACTGTTGTCAGGGAAGGAATGGAAGTTAGATTAGACAACCTCTGGATCCCTTCCAATTCTTAGAACATGTGATTCAGATAGTTATTACTATGATCCCTTAACTATAATGATGAATTGATAGTACATCTTTAAAAACAATATTCCAGCTACATCAAAACTCTTTAAAACAAGATAGTTCTAGTTCAAGATGGCAACATAGGAAGAGCCTGGATTCACCTCCTTCCATGGACACACTAAATCTATAGGTGAAACAATTTTCTCCAAAAAAAAATACAGAAACTAGCTGAGTAACTCTTACTCATTGGGCAAATGAGGAAAAAAAAACCCACATCAAAAGAGATAGGAGAGGGCGGGATACAATCTTGCCATAAATCTTACCCTCAGTATGGCAACCCACAATTGAGGGTAACTCAAAATCCAGAACTTCTCCCTAAAGAACTAAGTTTGAAGCCCATATTTGGCACCCCAACTTACAAGAACTGCACCTGAAAGACTAGGTCTCAAGACATCTGGCTTTGAAAGCCAACAAGGCTTGTATCCATAAGACCTACGAAGCTATAGTGAACTGATAAAATGGGCCTTAAAGGGCTTGCATGCTTAGACTGAACAGTGCTAGAGCCCAGTGCAGAGGCCACAGATAGAGAGGCTCCTAGACCTTCTATGAAAGAGTCTTAAATAGCATAAGTGTCAGCATGAAGGACAGCCATCTAATTTAGCACACACCTAGAGGCCTGCTGAATTATTTACCAGGGACAGTGGCTGATGGATGCTTTCTTGCTCTCACCTTCGCTCCAGCCAGTGAGTGCCATCTTTGCACTCACCCACTGCTTCACTCCAGCTTGCCAGTACCTCCTGGAAAGGAGTTTGCACCCTCCTCTGGTGCCTCAATTATTTGCAGCTTCTCCCAGCAGACACCTCTAGATCACCTGGTTCTGGTGGCCAGTGGGACTTAACCCTTATGATCCCACATAACTACATATTTGCATCCTTTAAAATCTGCTGCCTGAGGTCCTGGTGTCCAGTCAGCCTGAACCTAGGTGCTGACTGAGATGCTCTCCCCTTTGGAACACTGACAGATCTCAGCACACTCTTGACTACTGGGAGCTCCTAAGATTAAAGAGCTGCTTAGACAATCACAAAGGTTTGAGAGACAGCCAAGATCCAGGACAAGGTTGATTGATAAGGTTCATTTCCATCATAAGGCCACCTCTTCAAGACTGGAAGAGGTAACTGTGTTATCTAAAGCATAGAAACCAACACAAAGTATCCAAGAAAATGAAGGCAGAGGAATGTGTTAAAGGAAAAAAAAAGACAAAGCCACATAAAAAGTCCATAATGAAATGGAGATAAGTGACTTACCTAATAAACTGTTCATAATAATGGTCATAAAGATGCTCATTGAATTCCAGGAGGCCCACAAAGGAGAAGAATGGGTGAATACAAAACTTCAACAGAGTTAGAAAATATATGAAAGTACCAAATAGAAGTCACAGAGCTAAAGGATATAATAATTAAACTGAAATACACACTAGAAGGGCTCATTGGCCACTAGTGAAGAAGGGATGGGAAGATGGCAGTGGAACTCAATCAGAGTAACAAAGAGAAAACAGAGTGGGAAAGAAAATGAAAACAGCTGGAGGCCAACGTTTGCATTATAGGGATTCGAGAAGGAGAAGAGAGAAAGAGGCAGAAAACTTCCCTAACTTGGGGAAGGAAACGAACGTCCAGATCCAGAAAGCCCAGAAAGTTCCAAATAAGATGAACCCAAAGAGACCCACACTAAGACACATTAAAATTAAGTTAAATAATTAAAAAGTCAAAGACAAGGAGACAATCTCAAAAGCAGTAAGAGAAAAACGATTTCTTATGTACAAGGGAGCTCCCATAAGACTATCAGATTTTTCAGCAGAAACTTTCCAGTCTACAAGGTACTACTATACATTCAAAGTGCTGAAAGGAAATAAAACTTCCAGCCAAGACTGTTCTACCCAGTAAAGTTGTCATTCAGAAATGAAGGAGGCCAGACACGCAAAAGGCTAACGGAGTTCACCACTGAACTGGCCTTGCAAGGAATGTTAAAGGGACTTCTTGAAGGTAAATGAAAGGTTGCTAGTGAATTACAGGAAAACATTTAGGAAAGTAAAATACAAATAACTGGTAAAAGTACGTATTGAGTTGGCTAAAAAGTCTGTAACATTTTTTTCCACATGATGGCTCTAGTAGTGTTTAGTTGTCTTTAACTTCATTTGAAACAATTCTGTTAGATTGTATTATGGCAGCCTTTCATATCAGTGTTCATTTAAAATAAAACTTATAATTGGTGAAATTTTATGCAGCCATTTTAATATTGAAGATGGAAGAAAATATAAAGCGTAATATACTGAAAATTTTGCATTATTTCAAGGAAGGTAAAAATGCAACTGAAACACTAAAAAAAGATTTGTGCGGTTTATAGAGAAGGTGCTATGACTGACTGGACCTGTCAAAAGTAATAAACATCTTGTACTATTGACATTTTGGCCAAATAATTCTCTGCTGTGCTGCTCTCGTACGCATTGGAAGATGTTACCCAGGGCCTCCGTCCACTGGAAGCCAATAGTGAGAGACAGCTGACATACTCAAAATACTCAAATCAATAAAGTTATTGGTGAAAATAAAAAATGTGTCTTATTTTTCAGAAAAAAACATAATGGACTTTTTGGCCAACCCAATTAATCACTTAAACTTAGTAGGAAGGTTAAAAGACAAAAGGTAAAACAAATCATTGTAACTACAGTAATTAAAGGATATACAATATAAAAGGATGTGAAATATGACAAAAATATAAAATGGCTTGGGGGTGTAGAGCTTTGGAATGGATTCAAAAGTTATCAACTTAAAACAGGCTGTTATAAATATGAGTTGCTATTTGTAAGCCTCATGGTAACCACAAAGGTAAATGGTGTAGCAGATACACAAAAGATAAAAAAAAAAGGAATCCAAAGCATACCACTACAGAGAATCACGAAATCACAAATGAAGATCTCAAGAAAAGAAGAAACAGAGGAATTGCGAAACAGCCAGAAAACAATTAAGAAAGTGGCCATAAGTACCAACTATCAGTAATTCCTTTAAATGTAAATTCTCCAGTTAAAAAACAGAGTGGCTGAATGGATGAATAAACAAGACTCATCTATATGCTGCCTATGAGCAATTTACTGAGAAGTGAAGGGATGGAAAAAGATAGCCCATGCAAATGGAAACAAACAAACAAAACCACCCTGGGGCAGCTATATTTAGACAAAATAAGCCCTAACACTGTGGCTAAGAGTGATATCACCATCACGGCAGCGTGAGTCACTCCTTTTTCCTTTCCCCTTCAGTTTACAACTATTCGCACTTCCATAACTGAGCACAAGTGACTTTGCACAGCACACCAGGGTACCTGAGGGACCCTTCCATCTGAGCTTTTGAAATGGGGTGGATTGGCCCTCAGAAGAGGTGAGGGGCCAGGAGAGTGGTTGCCTAGGCAGTGGCAACCTTGCTGGCAGAGGGGGTGGAGGGTGAAGGAGGTGAGTGGGGATCTTTCCAGCCAAGCATGCTGCAAGTCGAGGGACCCACTGCTTGCTTTGAGGAGAGACTGCAGTGATGACTGGTGGAAGGGAAGGGGGGGGGGGGGGGGGGGGAGAGGAGGGGAAGAAGGCAGAGAGAGAACTGAAAAGAACTCATTTCTGCATGGAGATTACAGCAAGGAGTCTATCAACAGACTTCCAGGACTCCCCAACTCACAGACCCCCCTACTGGGCTATGGGCACACCTAAAGCTCCATGTGCTGAGCACACATCTCTGCCCACACTGCCACCAGGCTTTTAATATTTTTTTAAAGCCAGCTTGTATTTACAGGCACGCTCCCAACTTTAGCAGCAAATCAGTTCCACTAAGAGAAACCAAAAACTTGTGCTATTCCGCCAACATCTGGAAAAGGAAAAGTATTCTAATTGCCAGTCTGTTGAACAGAATCAAAGGGAACAAAGCCTTACCTAAATAAGAAAGGCGTTGGCTACTTCAAATGCAATGGCAGAGGCACATTTCAACAACTGCTATAAAAATTTCATCGTAATACAGTATCACAGAGAGAAAACCAGTTCTGCAGCAAATGCAAAGACATATGGACTGTTACTGATAAAGAATTCAAAATACCTGTTATGAAGAAACTCAACAACCTTCAAGAAAACATAAGCCATTCAATGAACTCATGAATAAAATTAACGAACAGAAGGAGTATTTTACCAAGATGAAAATTATTTAAATAAAGAACTAAACAAAAAATCTGGAGCTAAAGGATTCATTAAATGAGATTCAGAATGCATTAGAAAAGCTTTGAAAATGGAGTAGGTAAGACTGGAGAAAGGTGAGAGAATAAAGACTTTTTAAAAGTGAGGAAACCCTATGAGAGCCATCAGACTCCATTATAAAAGCCAGTGTAAGAATAATGGGCATGTCAGAAGGAGAAGAGGGCAGAGAGTATACTTAAAGGATAGCTGAGACTTCCCAAAACTGGGGAAGAAACTAGATGTAAAAGGTCCATGAAGCTAATAGAACACCTTATTATCTCAGTCCAAAAAAGACCTTATCCAAGACACAGTGTAATAAAACTGTCAAAAGTCAAAGATAAAGAATTTTAAAAGACAGCGACGATAAAAAGAAAGTAACCCACAAAGTAACCTCCATTAAACTATCAGCAGATTTTTCAGCAGAAACTCTGCAGTCCAGGAGAGAGCAGAATGACATATTCAAAGGATTGAAAGATGGAAATTTCCAACCAAGCATACTCATTTTTGCAAAGTTACCCTTGAGATGTGGAGAAATAAAGGCTTTTCCAGGCAGACAAAAGTTCACTAGCACTAGAACAGCCTTTCAAGAAATGCTGAAAGGAGTTCAGCAAAGAGAAGAGTACATGAAACTTTGATTATGATGATATTCAGAATTAGAAAACTCTGAATCTATCTTAGAAAGCTGTGTTAAACAATTATAGCATAAAGGTTAAAGGGAAGAAGCATTAAAAATACAGCTACTATGATTTGTAAGAAATTCACAGTATTAAAAAGATGTGTTATAAAAATATAAAGGGAGGGAATAAAAGGATGGAAACTTACAGGCAAATTAAGATAAATTGCTATCAGCAGAAAAGGGACTATTTTATCTATGATTTTTTTTTGTAAACCACATAGTAACCACAAAGCAAAAATCTAGTGCAGAAACACAAAACAAAAAATGGTAGGGGTGGGAGGAAATGAACAAGTCCCTGTGGAAAACCACAAACTTGATAAGGTAGACAGAAAGAGAAGGAAAAAGAAACAATGGCAATACAAAACAACCAGAAGGCAAAAGGTAAAATGACAGTAGTAAGTCCTTACATATTATCACCCTAAATGTGAATGGATTGAATTTACCAGTTCAAAGGCACAGAGCGGTGAAAGAATAAGAAAACACAAGACCCAACTAATGCTGCCCACAGATAAATATTTATGCACCCTCACTGGAGTTTGTAAATATGTAAAGCAAATATTAACAGACCTAAAGGGAGAAATAGACAGCAAAACAATAATAGTAGAGGACTTGAATGAATACCCTACTTTCATGAATGGGTAAATCACCCAGACAGAAATCAATAATAAATGACACATTCAATCAGATGGAATTTATACACACACACAAACACAGACACACAAAAGAGCATTCCATCCAAAAAACAACAGAATATACATTCTTCTCCATTGCATGTGAAATATTCTCCAGAATAGATTATGTTAGGCCACAAATAAGTCTTAATAAATTTAAGAAGACTGAAATTATATTGAGTATCATCTTGAACCACAATGGTATGAAACTAGAAATAATTACAAGAAGAAAACTGAGAAATTCACAAATATGTGGAAATTAAACAATGTGCTACTTGAAAGCCAATGGTTAAAGAATGTATTAAAAGAAACATTTTGTAAATACTTTCAGACAAGTGAAAATGGACATGCAGTATACCAGAGCTTATGGGATACAGCAAAAGCAGTTCTAAGAGGGAAGTTTGTAGTGATAAATGCCCATGTAAAGAAACAGAAAAGTCTCAGATAAACATTACTCTTCAAGAAACTTGGGGAAAAAACAAACAAAAACCTCACAGTTCCTGTAATAGAGATTAGAAATAATCTAAATGCAATAGAAATTAGAAATACAATAGAAAAGATCAATGATACTAATAGCTGGTGTTTTGAAAGATAAAATTGAGAAACCTTTAGCTGGACTCACCAAGAAAAATAGAGAGGACTTAAATCAGAAAGAAAAGATGTTCCAACTGGTACCTCAGAAATTGATTTGTAAGAGATTGGTATCAACAGTTTTATGCCAAGAAATTAGACAATTTAGAACAAAAGGATAAATTCCTAGAAATACACAGTCTTCCAAGACTGAATCTTGCAGAAATGGAAAACCTGAATAGATTACTAGCAAGGAGAATCACTAATCAAACACCTCGCAACAGCCCTTACTGGTGTGGCTCAGTTGGTTGGGTGTCATCTGGCAAAGCGAAAGGGCACATACCCAGGTTGTGGGTTCAGTCCCCAATCAGGGCACATACAAGAGGCAACTGACCAATGTATCTCTCTCACATCAGTGTTTCCCTGCCTATCTTTCTCCCTCCATTCCCCTCTCCCTAAAAAATAAAAATCTTTTCAAAAACCCTCCCGACAAACAAAAGTCCAGGACCAGACAGCTTCCCTAGTGAATTCTACCAAACATTTAAGAAAGAATTAATACAAATCCTTCTCAAACTCTTCCAAGAAATAGAAGGGGAAGGAATACTTCCAGTCACATTTTACAATACCAGCATTACCCTGATACTAAAGCCAGACAGGGATGCTACAAGAAAATAAAATTACAGACCAATGTCCCAGAAGAACACAGATGCAAAAGTCCTCAACAAAAGATGAGCAAACTGAGTTCAACAATACAGTAAAAGTATAATACACCATGATCAAGTAGAATTCATTCCAGGGATTCAAGTTTGGTTCAACATATGCAAATCAGTCAGTGTGATACACCACATTAATAAAATGAGGGATTAAAACCACATGCTCATTTCAATAAATGAAGAAAAAGCATTTGACAATTCAACATCCATTTATGATAAAAACTCTCAACAAAGAGGGTATAGAGGGAATGTACCTCAGCATAATGGCCATGTGTGATATATGGCCTACAGCTAACATATACTCAATGATGTATAACTGAAAGCTTTTCTTCTAAGATCTGGAACAAGGCAAAGATGTCCCCTCTCTCCACTTTAATCCCACATAGTTCTGGAAGTCCTAACTAGGAGAATTAGTCAAAAGAAGGAAGTAAAAGGTATCCAAGTTGGAAAGGAAGAGGTAAAACTGTCACTATTCACAGATGACATATTATTTATAGAAAATTCTGAATACTCTACCAAATACTGTTAGAATAAATGAATTTAGTAAATATGCAGCATACAAAATCAATATACAAAAATCTGTTGCATTTCTACACACTAATAAAGTATCAGAAAGAGAAATTAAGAAACAATCCTATTTACAACTGCATCAGAAAGCATAAAATACCTAGGAATAAATTTAACCAAGGAGGTGAGAGACCTGGACACTCTGAGACATTAATGAAAGAAATAGAAGAAAACACAAATAAAAGGAAAGAGATTTCATGCTCATGGACTGGAAGAAATAACATTAAAATGTCCATACTACCCAAAACAATCTACAGATTCAATGTAATCCTTATCAAAATTGGAATTTTTCACAGAAATAGGGCAATCCTAAAATTTGTGTGGAACCACAAAAGATGCTAAATAGTCAAAGAAGTCTTGAGAAAGAAGGACAAGGCTGGAGGCACACACTCCCTGATTTCAAATTATAGTACCATTGTAACCAAAACAGTACAGTAATTACAGAAGAATTAACTCAAAATGGATTAAAAACTTGAGTATAATATCTGAAACAATAAAATACATAGAAGAAACATGGCTAATAAACTTACAGACCTTGGTCTCAGAAGGTGTTTTGTGAACTCGGTCCCAAAGACAAGGGAAGTAAAAGCAAAAATAAATAAATGGGACTACATCAAACTAAAACATTCCTGCATCTCACACACACACACACACACACACACACACACACACACAAATCAACAAAACAAAAAAGTGACCAATTAAATGGAAGAAAATATTTGCAAACTATACACCTGATAAGGGGCTAGTATCCAAAATCTATAAAGAACTCATGCAGCTCAACAAAAATAAACAATTGAATTTAAAAAATGGGGAGAGGACCTGAATACTTTCCCAAGAAGACCTACAGATGGCTAACAGAGATATGGAAAGATGTTCAACTTCACTAACTATAAGTGAAATGCAAATCAAAACTACATGAGGCAACACTTTGTACCTGTTACAATGGCTATTACCAATAAAACAAGAAATAACAAGTGTTGGGAGGATGTGGAGGAAGGGATCCCTCCTTCACTGCTGGTGGGAATGTAAAGTGGTACTGGCTCAATGGAAAACAGTGTGGAGGTACATACTTCAAAAAACTAAGAATAGAGCTACCATGTGATACAAAAATCCCTCCTTTGAGTATCTACTTGAAAACACTTATTTGTAAAGATATTTGTACCCTATATTCATTATTCACAATAGCCAAGACATAGAAACAACCTAAGTATCCTTTGACTGACAGTTTGATAAAGAAGATGTGGTACAAATACACAAGAGAATACTACTCAGCTGTTAGGAAGATGAAATATTGCCATTTGCAACAATATGAATGGATCTTGAGTATCATGCTAAGTCAAATAAGTTGGACAAGAACCATGTGATTTCACTCATGTGTCATATGTAAAACAAAAAAACAAACCAAACTCATCAGTACAGACAACAGTATGGTAGTTGCTGGAGGGGAAGGGAGGTGGAGGGAAGATGAAGAGGATAAAGGGGGTCAAATATATAGTGACAGAAGGAAACCAGACGGGTGGTGAGCACACAATGAAATATACAGATGACAAATTATAAAGTTGAACACCTGAAACTTACATAATGTTATTAACCAATATTACCCCAATAAATTTAATTAAAAAGTAATTTTAAAAAATCAGTATGCTATCGGCATAAACAGACCCATAGATCAATGTAACAGAATAGAGAGCCCAGAAATAAGCCCACAAATACGTGGTTGATTAGTTTATGACAAAAGAGACAGGAATATACAATAGAGAAAGGGCAGTCTCTTCAATAAATAGTGCAGGGGAAATGGGACAGACATGTGCAAAATGAAACTGGACCGCTATTCTACACCATACCCAAAAGTTAACTCAAAATGGATTAAAGACTTAAACATAAGACCTGAACCATATAAAACTCCTAGATGAAAAAATAGGTAGTAAGCTCCTTCATGATGGTCTTGGTGATGATTTTATGTAGTTGACACCAGAAGCAAAGGCAACAGAACCAAAAACAAACAAGCGGGACTATATCAAACCAAAAAGAAGCTTCTTAGAAGCACAGCAAAGGAAATTATCAACAAATGAAAAGGCAACTTACTGAATAGGAGAAAATATTAGCAAAACATATCTGATAAGGGGTTTATATCCAAATTATATAAAGAACTCAGATCAATAACAAAAAGCAAATGATCCCATTGACAAATGGACAAAGGCTCTGAATAGACATTTTTTTTCAAAAAAACATGTAGACAGCCAGCAGGTACATGAAAAAGTGTTCAACATCACTAATCGTCATGGAAATGAAAATCAGAACCACAATGAGGCATCACCTTACACTTGTTAGAATGGCTACTAAAAAGACAAATAAGTGTTGGTGAGGATTTAGAGAAAAGGGACCTCTGATATAATGTTGGTGGGAATGTAAATTGGTACAGCCACTTTGGAAAATAGTAGGGAGGTTCCTCAAAAAATTAGAAGGAGAACCACCATATGATCCAGCAATTCAACTGCTAGGTATTTACCCAAAAAAATGAAAACATTGACTCAGAAAGATATGTGCTCCCCCGTTCACTGAAACATTATTTACAGTAGCCAAGATATGGAGACAACCTAAGTGTCCATCTGTGGACGAATGGATTTTTAAAATGGTGATTCTTGTATACATAATGGAATATTATTCAGCCATTAAAAAGGAATGACATCTTGTCATTTGTGAAAACATGGGTGGATCTTGAAGGCATTATGTTAAGTAAGATAAGTCAGAGAAAAATATGTGATCTCAGATGTGGAATCTTAAAAAAATAAAGCAAAATAAAAGACCAGCTTGCATATTGGTAGTTGCTAGAGTGAGGGAGGTCAAAAGGTACAAACTTCCAGTAATGAAACAAATGGTGACTATGGTTAGTAATGCTACATTACATATTTTTAAATTGCTAAGAGAGATCTTAAAAGTCTCATCACAAAAAAAATATTTGTAACTATATGGTGATGGAGGCTAACTAGACTTATTATGATCATTTCAGAATGTATGAAAATATCAAATCATTATGTTGTATACCTAAAACTAATATGTCAATTATGCATCAATAAAAGAGATAGTAAACTCCATGAAGTATACAAGAAACCAGATTGATAATTGGTTGCTCATGCCATTATCTCAAATAAATTAATTTGCTTATTATTGAACTTTAGTCATACAAAGTACATGATCAACCCTTTCACATAAAGTGGAAAACATAATAACTCTGCATGCTGAGCAGACTCGCTGGCCAGCTATGCCCCCCTTGCAGGGAGAGGAATCACCATGGAATGTATAAACAATGCCATCCAAGAACACTTACTATTTACTTTTTCCTTCAGTTACCTTGGTCTTCAAAAAAAAGTCTAGATTAGAGTATTTAGAATCATTTCAGGTTATTTTTAGATTATGAATTTAAAGGAGAAGAATCAACTTAAAAAGAAAACAAACTTAAAGGGTAAGAATTCATAGTATTGTGGCTAAATAAAAAAAGATCATTAGAACCATCTTATTTTCACCAACTGACTACCATCTTTTGCCTCTTTAATTCTGAGAAGACCGTCTATCTCCTAAGAGTCTTCTGGTTGATCAGTTTTATGATATCTAATCCAGAAAAGAAAGAGCTCATCGATGGTTTTGCTTTCCCTTTTAGGCAAAGGAAGAAACCTCCAAGCCAAAAGCTGATAAAGAAAATACGAGTTAAAGTTCCCACTATTTGGTAAGTTGGGTGTAGTTGTAAGTGAAGGCACCCATACCTTCTGACAACCTATGTGTTACAGGCCAGATAAACTAAGTCTACTTCTTGAGTATTTCATGTTCTCTTTATACTATTGGCATGAAATGCACATTGCAAAATCTATAGAGTAATTCCCTGAAAAGCACTGAATGGGAAAATTGTGATATTGGAGTGTTAAAAACCATTAATCTTATAATTAAGCGTTCTTCAAAATATTAGGCCACAGTCTTAAAGAAAATGACCACCTAAGTTTAGTTGACTCTTTGAAACCCAAATGCTCATGAATGTAGGTTACTGCTGCAAAGCAAAATTAGCATGTTGTGTTACCTCTTCTAGTGAAATGCCCTTATGTTATTGATACCCACACGTGATAGGTGGGGAGAAGTACCTCTTAGGGTCTGGTGGAAATTACAGGGTTTTTGGAACCAAGGGTAAAGAAAGAGATTGACCACTTTTGTTCATCTTAGTTTGGGAAAATAAAATACTATGTTTGATTCTACTAATGTAACTTAGGAGCTTGTATAAATGAAGACATCACTGAGATCTATCTTGAGACCTGAGCCTTTAACTTATTAACTTCAGAAAGAAGAGGCCTTGTTCTAAGCCATAAAAGATACCCTGGCTGGTGTAGCTTGGTGGACTGAGCACGGGCCTGTGAGCCAAAGGGTTACTGGTTCAATTCCCAGTCAGGGCACATTCCTGTTGCAGGCCAGGTCCCCAGTAGGGGGTGTGTGAGAGGCAACCACACATTGATTTTTATCTCCCCCTCTTTCTCCTTTCCTTCCCCTTTTCTCTAAAAATAAATAAATAATTTTTTTTAAAAGGTAAGATTTCCTTCTTTAAAAAAAAAAAGCTTATAACTGCTTGCCAATCAAAGCTTAAAGGAAATAAAAATGTAGGTTAAATTGGGCTCTCACCATGGTCCACTTTTGTTCCCTGGAAAGAGGGAGGTATACTGATTAGAACTCAAGATTTTCCCCCAAACTAAAAAAAAAAATTCTATTAATTATCCACTCTCATATTTACTGATAGGAAATTCCTTCTGATCTGTTATATAATGATTTTTGCTAAATATTACATTTACCATGCCTTGTAACAACAACAACGAAAATTGCATACCAATGTCATTCACTGGATTTCTTTTTCTTTGAATTTTTCAAGGTATCTACATATAAAATCTTCAGCTGGTGAATGGTGACTTCTGAAGAACAAAAGGCTTTGACAATGAATTTTTTCTGGGTGACTTCTAGACAATGGAATTTGTTGAGGTTTTTTGTTGTTGGGGTTTTTTTTTGACATCCTAAATATCGGTTTCTTATTCCTTTCCCAGAAAGAAATTGAATGTCTGGTTCATATGTGTTATTGTATGGAGCATTGATAAACTTTGAATTTTTAAAAATTGCCTTGAGTTGGGAGAGAAAGGAACTTTATATTTCTAAGAGATATATTTGATAGTTTCTTAAAGCAACAGACACCCCCCAAAAGGAAAAACCTTTGCAAACTTTGCACATTTTACACACAGTGCCTGTAAATCTCAGTATTTTTGGTTTGCACATAATTTTTTGTTGCTGTTGTTAGCATTTAGAAAACAACAACTTAAACATTCTTTGGTGTTCTGATTCCTCATTGCCCCTTTTCTCTTGGGCTTTTGAACTGTATTTGACGTTTCTTTGGATTAATGTTTATAAGTCTGATATAAAAAATTGTGCATTGAACACATATCTCCTCTTGGGCTGCTAATGATAAATTAATAGGTAATTTATCATTACCTATTAATGGGCAGACCAGGAAGCACCACACTCCTTTTCAGGTTAAACTCTTCTTTGCCAGAGGTTAGGGTTTCTGCACCTTATAGCCAACACAAAACATGCTGAGACTTGAATCAAGTCAAGAGCAAGATATAGACTATATGTCACTGCATAGCACGTTCCAAGAATAATAAAGTCTACTTCTTAGATTATTCATATGGCTTGAACTCGGTTGGTTTACTGTTAAGCTGTGCCTTCCTCTCACTCTATATACAACCTTAGCAGCAATTGTTTGCTAGGGCAATTGCAACTCGAGTCTTTGCACTGTATAGCCTTTGGCTTTATGGAAGTTAGGTTTACCAAATACAAAGCTGAACTTCTGCTTAAAAAAATAAATCTGGAATTTAAAAATTTGCTTCCTGGCCCAAAAGCAACTTAAGAACTAGGCTCTGATGTCCTACATCTCTGAGTGGTTTCTTAAATATTTCGGAATGAATTGTTTATGAACATCACACTGATGTCATTGATGAGATTTTGATAAATATTTAATTTGATCTTCTCAATAGTGAATGCAGGAAAAGATATCAGGTACATATCATAAACTGATTTGGAATTTCTTTTTTCAGAGAGCACAGCCTTCCTTAGCATCTCTTTAGAGGTTTTATTTATTAGGGCTTAGCTGACTTTACTAAATATAATATCGGAAATACTGTTTAATGTGGGGGAGGGACAAGCAAAAATAATACTGCTTATAATGGTCATCAGATTTTGTTAATACTTTCTACAAATCCTCTTTAAAAATCATGCAGAGACCTACAGGATTTCAGACTTCACCCACATTAAGTGCTGTGCTGTCCCACCAGAGATGAGGCATTTTTCTATTATTCTAAGTCTGGGACATCCAAGCCAGTGCTATGGTGACTAGACAGACCCTTTTGAGCACTGACAAGAAAACAAAACAAAACACACATTTCCTGTGGAATTTTAATTATGTATCTAATTCTTCCATTTGGGTAGTGTGAAGTGAGTTTTTTTTGTTAAAAAAGATAAAATATTGGACATGGACAGATTTGTTTGCAAGGATATGGCTGCAGTATTACTAACTTCCATGCATACATTTTTTCAATGATATACCAAAACCTAAAGATTTAAGAAATGCCTATAAAAGTAAACATTTATTTAAGGTATATGCTGAGTATGCTTTTTTATGTATTAGGAATGTCTTCAAGACATGGGTGTGTGCTAATAATTAATGATAAGACTTAAGTAGGCTATGGGATCTAAGTCAGTCCTTTTTTACCCATCTGATTAGGAGGAAATAATTGCGAATATCCCCTTAGAGGTATATAATAGACAACTTTTTATTACCAAAAAGGTTTTGCACATCGTTGAAGCAGTATTATATCTATTTAGGAAATGGACTTCTACAAAAGCAAACAAAAGTAGGTTCCTCAGGTGACCAAACAGAAAATCACTATTTCCATGTTTCATTAATCAAGATATAAAATACAATTAAAGAAAAATATTTTACATTAAAATCTTGGCTTTCTATGTTTTTTTCAGAAGGAAAATACATAGGGGTGGAAATTACCAGTGACTATTTCTGTTTTTATTTCTCAAACCATCAAACCATGCAGTGTGTATAAACGTGGAATTGTAAACACATTTATGCCCAGAAAAGTCACTACTCCTAGTGTATCAGAATACATTTTGACATTTTTCATATCATATTCCTTTCTCTTGAAAATTCTGCAGTATATTAAAAACCTCATAAAAGACTTTCTCATTTAGAGCAATATAAATAAATATTTTCACTTTCATAGTGCATTATCATTTACTGGAGACTACAGTGAGTTATTCTGGAATTGTAAACTAGGCCAAATGACAAGCAGGGAGAGGAACCATCTACCTAAACATCAACAGCTCTCATGTTCAATTTCAAATGAAAGGTTTCTCTTCTAGACCTGAATGTACCTGCTGTTTCAGAAGGGACACTGTACAGTCAGGGTCCCTGAGGAAATAGATGACACTCAAATTAGGATTACCTGAGAAGGGTTCTGTAAAAGGTGTTTTGTTTTGTTTTGAAGCAAAGGTGGCGGCAGCGCTGTATGGAAACACTAAGTATAGCCAGGCTGCCACTGCACCCCTCATCCTGATGGAGCGAGGAAAGGAAGCAGTTACTACAACATAGAGATGCGGAGGGCTGTGTGGGAAAGGGGGCCACTCCTCCAGAGCTGAGACCTTTGTGAAGGCCACCTGCAGCAACCTGATAGGGAACTAGGAAAAACACCCCATCTCCTCTCTCCCACCCCAGTTCCCATCTGCCCTTCTGGGACACTGACCACAAGCGAGGGGACAAGGAAGCCCGGCGGCATGGTCCTACACATTCTCCCCTGGTGTGTAGCAAGGAAGAGAAGGTAAAAAGCGGACCAGCCTTGTCCTGGCTTCTCACTGATCCAGATGGTCACTGTCAATAGTCTCCAGTGTCCAGAGTGTTCAGGGAGCTGACAAAACAGCTTATGAATGACAAATGCGAGGGGAGGAAGGGTTTGGAGGCTGTGGAGCTCAGGTACAAAATATAAAATGAGAAGAATAAGGCACCTTACTCCTCGGTGTTGGGGAACCCACCACTTGGGTTTACGCTGTGGGCAACACCTGTAAATGAAACACATGCCAGCCATAAACCATTGACGAAAACTTAACAGCAGACTTTTCACAGGACTGGTCAAATGAGTGAGAAGTTGGGGAAAAGTATATTCAGTGGGAGCCAAAACAGCCATCTCCGGTTTGAAAATCACATTCAACAAAATTTTAGTGATTATAAATCACAGGGACCAACAAGGAACGAATTGTTACAGCAATTCAAGCTTTTCATTTTGGAGCCACGCTCTGATTTTATCGAAGTTCTTATCCATCCAACGTATGTTTTCCTCAATGGTTTCGATTGTTTGCTGGACACAACGGAGCTGAGAACCATTTTCTTTCAAAGAGCTGAAGAATCCTTTTACCTTGAAAGAAAAAAAATAGGTTTTAACATTTTTCCTTTATTACATTATACAAATATAAGTTCAGGCTGGTTAAAGAAAACTGAAGCAAAAATTACAGCATTTGTCAAAATTCTGTGTGGAAGTCAGCGCCAGGTGTCTGGATACGATTATGTACACAAACTTAAGCTACGTGAAATGAACTCATGCCTCATGATGTCGTTTTGTGTGTTTTTCTCGGCAGCTTTTTAGTTTATTCACAGTTGCCAGATTCTGAAAGACTTCACTGTTTGCCACTTTATAATTAAGGTTTAATTGAGTGTGTCTATTTAGTGTGTATTCTGTTACATACACACAGATGCAAACTTAATTTTTTAAAACATATCTAAAAAAGCAGAATGTACAGAGTGTCTTCCTTGCCAAGCAAAACAGTTTCAACCACATAAGTGGAGGCTTTCTCCATGGACCCGGCCTTGCGTGTTATTACAGGAACACTGTGGGGGATGAGGTTCTTAGCAAGTTATGGTGGTAATACCCCAAACTTTGCCAAGTTTTTGTTATCCTAATCCACAATTCAGGTGTTGTTCACTCAACGTAAAACCCACACAAAGGTCCCCATGACTTAAAAGAGATAAGAAACTCTTGGTTATGTCTTCGGGAATATCTTTGTTGTCATTTCATTACTGGGTGTCTTTACCCCTTTGAGCTCACATGGGGAAGAGGCCGGTTTCACCAGAGCGCTGACTGTGATGCTACTCTGTTTCACCTTAAAGGGTTCTTAACCTTTTGTCATAGATTTTCACAGCATTAATGGGTTGATTTTTTCTATTGTGTAGACAGGAAGCAAGTCTAGGCCAAGATGCATGGCTTCCAGACAGTTAATTCCTTTAAAAAAATCCATGTCATAATATCATATGAGTTTGAAAATGAGATGGGGTTAACAATGGGTTTTGAAGAAATCAGATTTCAATTTTAAATGATGCAAGGTAGTCTTATAATTAGGATATGCACTGCATATCCTACTGCAACCAGTGCAACTTCTCAACGAGCTTAGAGGCATGTCCCCCTGCACCCTAGAAAACACTTATTCTGCTTCTCTGTCCGAAGTTGTAGCTCAACCTTTATTCATACTCTCAGAACTCAAGATTAATTGATATTCAATTAAAAATTAATCTGGGTGAACTTCAACAGTCAAAACATATCAAAAATTTTTACCAGTTGGTTAAATTGTCTAATCCTGAAGGAGCCCATCATGATAATGCCACTAAAAAACAGACCTACATGATTTGCAACAAAGCCAGTTGTTAACGCCAGCCCACAGATTTTTCCTGACCCCAAATTCTCTTTCCTATATTATCTGCCTTGGGGAATGCAGCATGTCTTCTGCGTATTTGATTCAAAACTGCTTCCTTGAGAACATCATCTGTGCAACAAGCAGCATGATATAGGAATAGAAAAACATCTGTTTGACCTTGAGCAAATAGTTAACTTCCCTGAGACTCTGTCACATTGTTAAATGAGGGTCATCTCTACACAGAGGCAAGGTAAGAATGTAGTTCTATAATGTGGATAAAGTGCAGAACTAAAACCCAGCATGAATTGGGGACGCAATCTCACCATTTACTCATGGATATTTACACTGGTACTTAGTTACTGTGCTAGTACTGAGGATGAGGCAATGACTCAGCAAGCACCCTACGCTCATGGAGCTTACATTCTACCTGGGAAGATAGGCAATAAACTACGACTATCATAAATATACTGCTATGAAAGTAACTGAGGAGGGGGTGACCTGCTATACACAAGAGTGGCCTGGGAAGGTGACTTGAGCTGGAACCTCCAAAGGATAAAATGATTCTTTCCAGGGAAAAGTTGGAGAAAGAGCAAGCCAGACAGAGAAGAGAGTGCAGAGCCTTAGAGATGAGAGAAAGGTCTGAGTGGTGGGAATGTTGAGAGCAAGTGAACAAGGAGAGCAAGTGGGATTAGTGGGAGAGGCGCACAGGGGCCAGGTCATCGCCGTCTTGTGCACACAGGATGGAGAGATTTGGAACTGACTGCAAAAGCAACAGGCAGGGCTTCAAGAAAGGAGTCAATCATGGGCTGATTTCCAGTTTTAAATGTGGAAAATGGTGTGGCTAATGGTTAAGACTAGGAGAAAAGTATGTTTTTGTGGAAAACTTCTATGGTCCCCTCTTACCAGACAATGGGATTAACTCACACTTTTTTCTCATTTTTCTTGTGACTGCTGGAAAGCTGTGATAAATTTAAGGTGCAATTGCAATAAATTATCCTCAGCATAAACTTTCACACAGTTAACTCTTTCCATTATGCAGTTTTCTGTTCTTTATTTTAACATTTCTTTTATATATGGACCTTATAAATTGCCTAAAATTCTTTCTGAAAATAGAGGGCATATAAATAAGTAACAGGACACCGTGAACTTGGATGGTAGAGAACCCAACTTCCACACGTCCCTCTTTCACAATAGCTAGGGGACCACTCTAGTTATATTTGTACCTCTAATAATCACTTTTAACATCTGGAGACAAGGATTAAATGTTTAAAGTAATTTTAAGCTCTAAAACTTATAATGGCAAGGATACAATTTCTTAATGTGTTTGGGAAGAGACAATTTTTACTAGTTCATTTGTAACTGATTTTTCCTTACGTTAAAAGCATCACAGCATCCAAAAAGAATATCTATTAAGTGACAAAATCCATTTCTAACTCACTGCAACTTTAAAATACTTTGTCTCCCCCACGTTTATTAGGTAACTGTCACTTAAGCTTAAAAGTAATTTTTTTTTTACCTCTTCAAGCCGTGCTCTTGTGGAGAATTGATTTGTTGTTCCCATTACCATGTAGGCTATGGAAGGTGAGCCAAGGTCAAACCTAGAAATGGAAATTGTCAAGTTATACTGTGAAATATTTATTCTTTCAACATACAGTTTTAAGTGCCTCATATGTTATATCACTTAGCTAAAATCTGGTTAGGCATGAAAAACATGGACATGATCCCTACCCTCTAGCTGCAAAGGTCTAGTTGCAAAAAATATACACCAGCAGTTAAATAAAAGATGAAGTACCCAAAAGAAAATGATAGAGGTAGTGATGCTGTAAGAGTTAGACGAGGGCGGATGCAAATCAGCAAAAGTGCTGAGCAGCAAGACTTCAGATGGGTCAGTGGGTGCAGAAAGGGGCCATTCCAGACAGAGTGGGAAACCTGCCTACCCAGGTCCATAAGCTAGCAATGCATTTGCGTTGTACGTTTTCTAGGGATATTTTAAGTACCTCTACTTTCTACCTGCAATCAAAACCCTCCTTTAGACGATCACTGTTGTTGTACAAACAAAGCAAATGTATAACAAGTTTCGGGAACTTTTCCAGTCACAGCACAATTCTTGGCACTACTTACTTTTTTTTTTTTAAGATTTTATTTATTTATTTTTAGAGAGGGAAGGGAGGGAGAAGGAGAGAGAGACAGAGAGAGAAAAACATCAATGTGCGGTTGCTGGGGGTCATGGCTTGCAACCCAGGCATGTGCCCTGACTGGGAATAGAACCTGCGATGCTTTGGTTAGCAGCTCGCGCTCAATCCACTGATCTACACCAGCCAGGGGCTGCACTACTTACTTTTGTACCAGTTTATTCCAGTTCTCCCTCAGAAACTGCCAGGCCAATGGATATCCCACCGGGTTTCTGCCAACAAGTCTAAGAATACCTGGAAATTCTTGAGTTTTTATTACATCTCCTTGAAAACTTTGGTCTAGTAGCCTACGATGATTAAGAGAAGAAATTTAGCAATGAATAGGCTCTGAAAAAGTTATGCATAAGACAGTGCATAAAATATTTGTGAAATTTTTTAAAAAGCTCATCTGCCAATAACAAAGACTGAAAAGATGAATAGGTCACCACAGCCCAATAAACGTGTTATAGTTATGCAATAATGAAACCAACACATCATATTTACAATACACATTCTCACATACTCTCATCTGCTCATAAGAGGGTCTATATGTACCTCTCATAAGAGGTACATATTTCTATGCTTATGATTTTAAAGATACACAAATATATGCTCCTTTAAATATTTTTCCTAATACCTGCTTCCCCCAAATTAGTTACCATACTCATTAGATGTGTGCCGCTAGCATACGTGTTCCCAGAACAGGCAATTCCTGGCTGAAAGAACAGAACTAGGTGCCAGAAGGACCTGATCTAACTTAATTCCCTTCGCTCACATCATGAATGAGTTACTCACCATCGAAGCTTTTCCTTATCTTGGCTGACACAGAGGGCAAATTCGATTTGTTCTTTCTCGGTACTGGACAAGGAAGACTGATATTTACTATAAAGGAAATCCCATCCTTCCATGGTCTGGGCTCCCACAGCAAACACAGCCAAGGTCACATCGCTGGGCAGTCTGTGGGAAAGAACATGCCCGGTGAGAGTGAGGTGTGGGAGCTGTGTCTGAGTGCAGGATGGTGACCAACTATGAACTGATAAACTGGCCTCATGACCAGAGCGGCATGCCTGGAAATCTAAACAATAACCTTTCTAGTTAAATTTTTTGAAAGAGGCAAAGGAAAATATCTAAAATTAGGTTGTGAGTAGCCTTCTCAAAAATGTAATGGGAGACTTCACTTTTTTATAAATACCTATAAATCTAACACACTTTAATGACACTGGGTGACTCAATAAAGAGATTCAAACTTGACTCAAGATGGAGTCCATGAGCAAATGTCAGGAATCCAATAGACCCACCATTTATAAGCATTTCTTTAAATGAAAGCATGTATACCGTTGGCTTTGTATTTCCCAGATGGGACGTAAGCCCCAACGTAAGTATAGCAAGAATTAAATTTCCAGATGGGGGAAGATTCTTAGAGTCAGCAACTACTGTGTGCCCCCTGTTGGGGACTTTGGAGACCCACAGGAACTACTGTGAGACACATTGCCTCTGTTCCTGCCCAGAGCAGCTGTCTCTGTCTGGTAAGGTTTTGTATCCGTGGCTGCATAAAATGGGAATCATTCTAATCCCATTCTAACTCCCCAGATATTTGATTTTTTGTGCATAGATGTTCCCTCCTAGCATGACTTCAATTTGAGAGATCCATAGATAAATCTTAAAAAGCAACGTATTTTCCTAAAAAGGGAGATGGGAGACTTGTGTGTAGTTGGTTTTGCTCCCAGTGATAATGCAAAATAGAAAAGGCACCCCTTACATGAATGAACTGGTTGTATGGTAAGGACAGACCTCAAATTTCCATTGGCTTCCTTCCACTGTCTGAAATAGCCTTCTGCCTTCTGCACACAGGGCTGATACTTGCGCACACAGGCGAGGAGGAGGAGCTGACTTCGCAGCATTCGCTCAGAGACGGAGCCCTCGTCAGTCCAAGTCTGCTTATCAATGAGGTCCCTCAGCAGCCTGATGAGAAAGGCCTGGGGGGAAGCCACAGTGTCACCAGTACTGCCCCAGCCCTGTCCCATTTTATGTAATCCAGTGCACACTCAGGTGACAGGGAATATTTGTAAAAGCTTAATGCAACTCTTTGTTTTTAAAACCAGGCAGTTCTGTTTATATTTAATTATAAGAGGGGTCAAAAACAAGAAATAATGAACTATTTTAGTTTTTGCATAACAATCTTTTATAAATATACCTTTTCTACTTAAAATCAGGATAAACTGCCACTTTAAAAACAAAGAGTGTCTATGACTACATTTTGAGAGCAAATTATACAATGGGACTTCATTACAATTTGCTAAAAATAACAATTTTGTACTTAATCTTCAAGTACCTGAGTTCCAGAAAATCTTAATAGCAGCCATCATAATACAGAAGTAAAATGAAATAAAGAACTTTCAAAAAGAAGGGAAGAAGAACCCATGAAAATTACATACAGAATAGCATAGTTCCATATCTATTTTTAGAGCTAAAATAAAACTATTATCTTTGCCAGTCAATCCAAATACTGAGTTAATTTTGATTTACTTTTCTTGAATATGTACCAAGACATATCCACAACAGTAAGAATTCTCCCACACCCACATAAAAGCAAACCACTTATGCAACTGCCTAATTTATTTCAGGTTTTTACCTTGAATTGAGTTTCCACTTCATTCATATCTCGTTTCTCCATTAACTTATACATAGGTATCAGCTCATTCAAACCTTGGAACACGGGCATAATTTCAGTTTCATGTTTCAGGTACAGGGTTAAATCCAAGGCTTTTTCAATTGGTAGCTTCCCAATGCTGGTCAGGAGACATACCATGATTATCAATTTAAAATAAAATCCAGGAAATCAACCTTATGTTTCAAAATATATTTTAACAATCTTATTAAAAAACTCAGTTATGAATGCCCCATATAAATAAGGATCTCTGTCTGTATTAGCATCTTTTCTGTCGCACGTAACAACATCTGACACATTTACATGGTAGAGGAAGTTTCGCAAATAACACCAGAGCTAGGGCTAACTTGTGGTTAAGACAAAATGCAAGCATGTGTCTCCCTCTATGAGACATTGGATTCTGTGCTGACTTCCAGGGTAAGATGGGGATTTTGAGCAAAGATCCTTCGGGAAGCCTAGTAAGAGAGACTGCCACTCAGTTAATAGTATGAGTCTCTGGAGTGAACACATCCTCTTCTCCTTCCAAAAAGAAACTGACTATAGATACAAACCCTTCATCATAGAGGGTTGGTGTAAAAGCCTCAGTGGTGCCTAGTTGGTGTGGCTCAGTTGGTGGGGCATCATCCTGAGAAGTAAAAGGTCACTGGTTCGATTCCCAGTCAGGGCACATGCCTAGGGTGTGGGTTTGGTCCCCAGTCCAGGTGTGTGCAAGAGGCAGCCAATCAATGTTTCTCTCTTTCTCCCTCCCTTCCCCTCTCTAAAAATAAGTAAATAAAATCTTTTTTAAAAAGCCTCAGTAGTAAGATACATGTTCATGTAAGTACAAAACCCTCTAAGATTTAAGCAGTAGTACTCTACCTAGAAGAGTATTCTTAGGCATGCCGATACAGCTAGCTAAGCTGCCCCCATTTTCATCCTCCATTGTTTTTGTCACAAGAGGCCCAGAAAAGGAAGAACTTGACATTTAGAGCAGAGGGGCAGGGGGTATGAGGAAAATTATCAATTATTCCTTTCTGCCTGGGTGATTTGCTGTAGGACTTCTGCCTAAATACCGAAGAAGTGCATTTATCAGCTCTCGGACCATGTTCTTAAAAACCATTGTCATCGGGTGAAAATTAAGAGTATGCACTATCCTCAACAACTCAAAGGTCATTTGGTTGGCCAACATTTTATGAGCTGCATTCCATAAAGATGCTCTGAAGTCCAGGGATCTAGCTGGGGGTGCGGGGTGGGGGAAACCTTCTTTTAACCCAAGAAGTGTAATTCAAACAACTTGGGCGGGGACCATTCATTCTTCTGAGGAGGCTTCAAGATTGTTAAAGACCCAGCGGCTGGGGTGGGGGTGGGGAGAAACCTGATCTGTTAAAGCAAGGCCAGAGAAAGCCGAAGCACAAGGATTCAGAAATCTGCCAGGAGCTTCTCTAGGGTGGTCTTCTGATTTTCTACACTTTTACCTCCATGTGATCTTAGTTGTTAATGAAAAAGATTAAAATACAGATTCCTTCCTTACCTTACTCAGCAAACACAGACAGGAAGTTAACCATAAGGCTAAAAGCAACCTTGGATTTTTAGAATTTAGGGAAAAACACCCTCCAACTTCTTATTAGCAATCAATCATTTTCTTCTTTAGAAATCAAGAATTTGAGTGATAACAGCTGCCTATAGAAATAAACCAAGCCTGTATTACCTGACAAGTTGAAATGCATTGTTAATGAGACTGGCTCGATCATTACTGCTGATTGCTGTGTGTGTTCCTTTCAAAAGGCCAGTCAAAGAATCCCATCCATCATCCTCATAATGCACAATGTAATAGCCATTCATTCCCACATTAAATTTGATCCACTCCACCTCTTCTGGGAGAATGAGCACATCTAGAGCAAATAAAATAAATCATAGTTCCATTTTCTCTCTTGACAGATGAAAGCTTTTCTGATCAGAGATTGGACCGTGAAACTAAAGGCAAATTTAATACTGAACAGTTTTAATACTGAAGTGAGCTTTATATTGTACCTGTTCCTTTTAGAAACCAGAAAACAGCATCCCAATAGACAAAAGCCAATGCTAGTTTTAGACACCATTTCTGTGAGATTTATAGACCTATGAGGAGAATTCGGCCATGTTTCAGGACAAACAATACAATATAACCTAGCAATGTTAACAAAGTAATGGGGAATTTTTATTAGTAATCCCTTCTTCATAGCATTACATAACTAACCATTTTAATCTCTATCTGGCAAGATACTGGCCTTTTTTTGCAAACAGATAGTACTTTCAAACCTAGAGACTTTACTTAGAAAATGAAAGAAAGAGATTTGCAGAAGATAGCCAGATTGACCTGATCTTTTTTTTTTTTTTGCTTTAGCCAAGATAAATAGCAAAAGAAAAGTGGTATCTAAATCCTGTTTCCAGAGTTCCTTCTTGCATTCACCTATTTTCACAACAAATTACCTGTTTTTGTCTTCAGCAAAAATCTGTGGGCTGAGTCTGATTTGCTGGTAATGAATGTCAGTGGAACATGCCACAGGTACCTAAAAGACAGGAGGATTGATCACTCTTTTGTTGATTCAACACACAAGCAGTTATTAAATTACCTATCATGTGCCAGACACCAGCTAGTTTAAGAAACAATGGTATCAGAGCTGCCAAAACCAAGAGATCAAAACACTCCCATCCTGTTTTCAGGAACTATTCATCCTTCTTAGTCTGCTTTAGTTAGGTTTAGGAATTTGGGCTCAAGTGAGCCCTGTCAGCCTTTACAGTGATTGGCTGGGAGCTCAGAGGGCCAAGCTTAAAAACTGTGACCACTAGTAATGGCACAAATTGTCATCATGTGCCTCCCGCATCATACACATATCACTTCTACAAAATTCCTGCTAACGATGTATAACTTGAATCTGATCATCAAGAAACAGCAGAAAACCCAAACTGGAGGACATCCCATAAAATAACTGACCTGTACTCTTCAAAAATGTCAAGGTCAAGAAGCACAAAGCCTGAGAAGCAGTTTCAGAGAAAAAGGACTAAGGAAATGGAACAATTAATACAATGTGATCCTAATACTGAATGCTGCCTGCACCAGAACTTTTTCTTTTTGCAACAAAGACATTAAAACAATTGGAAAAATCTGAATAAAGTTTGTAGATTAGATAATCTGCCAGGGGCCAGCATTGTATCAAGTTTATTTCATAATTTTGGTAATTGTGCTGTGGTTATATAAGTAAATATCCTTGTTTTGTTTTTTAGAAAATACCACACTGAAGTATTTTGGGGTAAAAGAGCATCATGTCTCCAAATTACTCTCAAATAGTTAAAAATATGTATATATTCACACAGCACATATTTGGAGATATATGCAGAGAGAAGTACAGCAAATGTAGTAAACAGTTAATATATACGTGGGAAATATAGATGGGGATTTTTTGCATGCTTCTTTCAACTTCTTCATTAAGTCTAAACTTCTTTTGGAATAAATTTTTTTTTAAATAATACCCATCTAGGGTCAATCAAGGTGCAGTGTGTCATTTTCAGTGATGTCTTTCTGTGGTGTGAAGCTGACAAGTTCCAGGAGCTAGCTCAGACTTCCAAAGGAAAAGAATTGAGTCTTTCGTAATTCCCAGAAATCAAAATTTCCAGACACTATTGTAATTTAGTGCTGGCTACTTAGATTGCAGCTTATTTCAAGCCAGTAACTAGAAATTACCATCCTGTCAAGCTACAAAACATGAGAGTGTTACAATAATTATATATCACCAACTTCACTAAGATGAACTAAGGTATAACTCAGCTTCACGGGATACGTAAATTTGATTGAAATGTAGCAATCAAAGGGCACTATTTCAAAAATAAGGTTTTATCCTACAAGTCAGGATAAAAAGAAATGTGTTGTTCTCAGTGAAGCTTACCCAGACTCGGGGTCGTCGTCTTGTCCTTTCAGGTAGCGTTCTTGCTTCATGTGCACGTTCCTCCCTCGCACGGTGACAGTTATCAGGGGAAAGCCCTGCTGCAGCGTCCAGGTGTTCATCATGGCTGTCACATCAAGGCCTTCCTGTTTCCAGTGCTGGATGATACAGAAAATGACAGATGCATGACCCACCTAGATGCAACTCTAAGACAAGAGATGGAACCCAAGCTTGCCCTCACACATGGAGCTGCTACCAGCTGACCACCTGCTCTGTGAAGCTCTTCCTCAGCCTTCCCTCTGCTCCCTCGAGCACAGTCCCCATCCACAGCGTGCTGGTCATTAAAGCACTGACTGTTTACTTTTCATTTCTTCCTCTACACATGTGTGTCTTGAGAACAGGTACCAGGCCTGGTTCTACTGGGTTGTTTGAGCTTGGCACCGAGCACAAAACAGGCATACAAATGAAAGTAGAGAAGGGAAAGTTGCCAGGTGTTCAGCACCTACTTAGTGATGCTGGCTCTCAGACAAGCAACGTTGGGAAACGTGTTCAGTCAGGAGCCTATAATTCCAAAGGGGCAACACCCAGATGCACCACACTGGACAAGCAATCATGAACTCGAAACAGGATATATTCTTTGATACTAAAAACAAAAACTTTTAAGAAATATTTAAAAGCTAATGAAAGGATAAAATACACTATAGAACAAATATATAAACTACTGAATAAAGCCATCTCTAAAAACAAAAAAGCCAAGGAAACAAAAACACAGTGGATAAAATTCTGTTAAATCTCCAGACTAACCCACAGCTGTCTACGAAAATGTGCTACAAGTCCAGACAAACAGAGATGTAGACTGTTCTGTGATTCTGGTGTTAGGAATTCTGTATAGTTTATCAGTTAAAAACCCCAACCTAGATCTAAATTCAGATCTCAGCTCTGCAATTTACTAGCCACATGCCTTTGGGTTTTATATTCCCATCTCTAAAACAGGGATAAAAATCCCCAACTGATAGGCCCACTGTGAGGAGTAAAGGCAATAATGCACATAAGTGCTTAACACATGACTGACATGTACTCAGTACTCAAGAATACTTGCTGCCATTATTTGTTTCCTTACAAATGAACTGTTATGAAAATGATTGACATCATCTCACTGATAAAGCCCTAATCTCCCACAGAAACCTGTTATAAATTCACTGCTTTACAGAGAGTGAAGCTGAAGAAATTAGTATCAGTGAGACATGTTACTGAAGAAAGTTGTGCAACTGCCTTCTGTACATAATTTTTTAAAAATTATAAAAGCCACCCTGGCCAAGTAGCTCAGTTGGTCAGAATGTTTTCCTTATATGCCAAGATTGTGGGTTCAATTCCTGGTCAGGGTACATACAAGAAGCAATCAATTAATGCATAAATAAGTGAAACAACAAATCGATGTTTCTTTCTCTTTCACTATCTCTCTATCTCTCCCTCCCTCCTTTTCTCTCTAAAAAAAATTTTTTTTAATTGTAAAAGCATGTCAGTCTGGTATAGTTTCAATGCAGTCTTATCAAGAGTGAGGGTGATATAATCAAGGACCTCGAAGTTAGGCACACAGCCAACCTTCAGAGGCTGTGGAGTAAAAGAATGTGCAGACGGGTAATGTGTACAGAGGTAAAAACTTACTGAGGATGAAGATGAATGTTGACCCCTAGAGCAAAAGCCATCCACCGTTTCTGTATCTGGAGGGCAAATCTAAAAACCAAAAGTACATACATCGCTCTCAATTCTGTAGAAAACACTCCATGATTCTTCTCAGAGTGATTAATATGAGAAAAAATAATACGCCTGTCAATCCCAAATGTAGAGATACACAAAAATATACTTACACTTGCCATGCTATTCCACAGGTCCTCGTTTTTCGTGTTTTTATAGCTGTACTTCTGGAGGTAATGTACGATACCACTTTTAAATGTATCGGCACCAAGATAATCCATTAGCATATTCAGAATACAAGCTCCCTGAAAGACGATATAAATAAGTGTTAGCTATACTTTGGATTTAATCTAATCAACCATCACATTTTATTTTGGAATAATTCATTTAAAAGTCTCCTTTTCTGGAAGAATTTCTTACTCTCTTCAAGGTGGAAGTAGTCTTTCTCTCAGCTCTACAGCAGTAATTTTCAATGTTTCTCATGTCATGGCACACAAACTAATCACTGAAATTCTAAGGCACACCAAAAAAATATATTCTTTGCTGATCTGACAAAAAAATAGGTATCATTTTGATTCATTCACACAGGATGGCTATTGTTATGTTGGCTGTTACCATTTTTTAATTGAAAATTTAAAGGAAAAGAGGTCAGTGTCCCTGACTAAATAGTCAAGTATGGCATGTTTTAAAAATTCTTATGGCACACTGGTTGGAAATTGCTACTCTGGGAGTGGTGGGGTCACAAAACAGGAAAAGCCTGGATCCCTGAATGTCTACATGAAGTGCATATCCCTGCCAACAGGACTGGCACTCTATTTTATTGAGCTATAATCGACATAGCATTATATTAGTTTCAGGTGTATGACATGACTTAATATTTGTATATATTGCAAAATATCACAGTAAATCTAACTCAACATTCGTCACCATATACAGTTACAAAATTTTTTTCTTGTCATGAAGACTTTTAAGGTCTACTCTTAGCAACTTTCAAATATGCAGTACATTATTACCTATAGTCATCATACTGTACATTATAACCCATAACTTTTTATATTTAAAAGTTTGTACCTTTTGACCCCCCCTTTATCCATTTTGCCCATGTCCCACGCCCTGTCTCTGGCAACCACCAATCCGTTCTCTATGAGCTTGGTTTTTTGCTTCTGTTTTTTTTTTTTAAGATTCCACATATAAGTGAAATCATACAGTATTTGTCTTTCTCTCACTTATTTCACTTAGCATAAAACCCCCAAGGTCCATCCATGTTGTTATAAATGGCAAGATTTTCTTTTTTATGGCTGAATAATATTCATATATATATTATATATATAATGTGTGTATATATAACATATATGCTGCACACCATTTATCCATTCACCCATCAATAAACATTTAGGTTGTTTCCATATCTTGGGTGTTGTAAGTAATACTGCAATGAACATGGAGTGCACGGATGTTTAGGTTAGTGTTTTCATTTTCTTTGGAGAATGAACAGAAGTGAAATCACTGGATCACACGGTAGTTCTATTTTTAATTTTCTGAGGAACCCCTATAATGTTTTCCATAGTGGCTGCACTGATACACATTCCCATCAACAGTGCTGGGAACCCTTTTTGCCACATCCTCGCCGACATGTTACTTGTCTTTTTCATTGTCGCCCTCCTAACAGGTGTGAGGTGGCATCTCACTTTGGTTTTTGATTTGCATTTCCCCAATGATTCATGATGTTGAACACCTTTTCACATACCGTTTGGCTATTTGTATGTCTTCTTTGTAAAATTTCTACTTTGTAAAATGTCTACTCAGGTCCTCTGCCCATTTTCAATCAGATTGGTTTTGTTATGAAACTGTATGAGTCCTTTTTATATTTTGGATATTAACCCCTCATTAGATACATGGTTTGCAAACATTTTTTCCCACTCCATATTGGTCTTTTCATTTTGTTTATTTTGCCATGTATAAGTTTTGAGTTTATTGTAGTCCCACTTGTTTGTTTTTGCTTTTGTTGCTTGTACTTGTGGGTTCATATACAAAAAAAAAAACCATTGCCAAGACCCATGTCCAGCAGCTTTTCCCTTGTGTTTTCCTGATGGATTTTTATGGTTTTGGTCTTAAGTTTAAGTCTTTAGTCCAATTTGAGTTCAGTTCTGTGAATGGTATAACATAGGGGTCCAGGTTTCCCAACACCATCTGTTAAAGAGACTGGCCTTTCCCAATTCTATATCCTTGGCTACTTGGTCATAAATTTACCATAGACACATGCATTTATTTCTGGACTCTAAATTCTGCTCCATTGTTTTATGTGTTTGTTTATATCTATTTTCATCTCCCCTGCACTATTACATAAACATCTGAGCAAGAAATACCTTTCTGTTTGCTGTAAATAAAACAGCCAAACATAATGATAAATGGCACATTCTCTGCCTCAGTGAGAAGACAATAGAAATGGTGGCATTAGAAGAAGTGGAAAAGCAGAAACTTTCACTTCATAAAGGAGCCATCACTTAGCTGCAGCCTATGTTGCCAAAGGAAATACAGCCCACTGTGACCAGAATTCTTCTTCCCCTCATCTAAGAGAAGCAAGATGTCTGGATTTTTATGTAAAATCTCCCAATTATTAAATGTTGGCATCAATTCTGTTATTAATCACATCGCGCAGGACAGTGCTTTGCAGTTCAACAATGCAAACCATTCCCAAAGGCACTGAAAGTTAAGTCACACAAGGGCAGGAACTTTTGCCTGGTACAAAGTCAATGCTCATTTGAGACCTAATTACATAAGTTGAAAATTCATGGCCTACTAAAACTCAACAGAGTAAATGAAGAATTTGCCAAAATTTAATCTTCAGGATTACTAAACGAATTGCAAGTCAGTCCTAAATGAGTGAACTCCTGCCAGCACAGGTCAGCATACAAGGCATTCAGTCTGGGTTGTTCCTTATGAAGGGTGAGTTACCCCACAACCCTAACTAAAATCCCTCCACCTCAGTATTTATAAGTTTCAGTGTCCAAACTGCACTCTTATTATCCGTCTTTACCTTTTCATAAGACACCTCATCAAACATCTCCCGAATCTGAGTAGGATTCTCCACCAGTGTGGACACAGGATGTGAGGAATTTAATGCATCTACCTCCATTGCATCAAAACACTTGCCAAAGAAATAATCTTCCTATTGAAACAGAAAAAGACAACATGACTTATGATTTACACATAGATGAAAACTATGACAGGAGGAAGTCTTGATCTGGGGTAGCAGATTTTATATTTCTAACTTCTGGTCCAATATATTCCATATTCACAGAATTTACAAAATAAAAATCTTTTAAAGAGTAACCAAGAAAAAATGATTTTTGGTAAACATTTTAGATTTCTCTCACCTTAAGTATTTACTTATCACTTTAGGATTAAAGAACTCATATTAACTTAAAAACAAAACCACTATGCCTATAGCCAAATAGCAACAAAACAAGAAACTAAAATGTAGAGTGCTTTCAACATTTGCAGTCATCATCTATAGTATTTTACAGCAAAGAGATTTAGCTTTAAAACCATGTAGTGAAAGAAAAAATAATGGAGGACAAATTCCAACTATAACCTGATTTATTAAGGCCTATTAACCAATAGAATAATACACTTAATATAATCACTTTAAAGTTTATGTGGAAACATAGGAAAATACTTATGATCTATTGTAGCATAATAATTATATGTACATTATAATCATAACTATGTACAAATTATGTATACAAGAAGATGAAAGTAGAAAATAAATATGAGCAAATTAAATAATTATAGAAGAATAAAGGATCTTTTTATATAAAGTTTAGTTTCTTTTAAATTTTACTGCATGTGATTGTCACAAGTTAAACACACGACTTTTAATATAAACATGTGGAGGTTCCATGAGTCTACGTTCATATACAGTCAAATGTGCAGTTGCCTTAAGAATAATTTATTTGATTTGGCAAGTAGAATTCTACTGAAAGAATAGCAGACTGTCCCTAACACTTCTTTTGTGAGCACTCTGACCGCTGGAAAAATGATACAGAACAGACAGGCTCTCATTGCTTCTATTAAAGGAGGACAACATTTAATACAATTTTACAGCAATCATAGATTCACAATTTAGCTTGGAAATAAGCCTTTGTTATATATATATGTAAAGTTCACTAGCATTTTGGGAACATGATTCATATCTAAACTTCCAAAGAAGTTATTAATCTATGAATTCTCTAATCAAAACTATTTTCCAGAAATATTGAACAAAGCAACAAATTAACCTAAAAATGTAAAAAATAAGTAAATTCTTACAACTCTCAGTTCTGGATGAGTCACACGGACAGACACAAACTCCATGAACTTGGCAAATCCCTCATTTAGCCAAAGATCATTCCACCATTCCATAGTGACCAGGTTCCCAAACCACTGAAAGGAAAACATCACTCAGATTATTCACACATTTCTATGGAGAACAGGATTATCTACACAGCCATAAACATAAGGCCTTCAGAAGGAAATATATTTTATATGTATAATGTCAGCTGGATGGATGTTAACATCATATAACTAATATTTTATCAAAATAAAAAGAAAACCCTTTAAATATTGATTTTAAAACATGGCAGCTAAGACTTTAAAGAAATCATTTTTCCTATAGAAAAAAAGACAAAGTAGAAATTTGAATAGCCTCAAATGTCCCATAAAAGCAATACAGACACAGTTTAACTTCACTTTTTAAGAAGTGCAATTGAGCTTTTTATACCTGATGGGCGAGTTCGTGGGACACAATCATGGTGATGCCAAGCTTACTGGATGCAGAAGACTTTTCAGCATCAAACAACAGAGAGGACTCCCTATACGTCGTCAGGCCCCAGTTTTCCATAGCGCCAGACTGAAAGTCAGGAATGGCAGCGAGATCTTGGGAACCGGAAAAGAAATACATATTAACCGATCTACAAGCTACACATTGCTCAAACACACTAACTTTCAGAATGGATAAACGTAGTAATTAAACCTAAGCTGCCCGAGCAGGATCATAAATTCTGGGATGGAAGAACCTTGCACAGTGGAGAAAAGGCACATAGTGACTCATTCAGGTCAAACTTGGGTCACAGGCCTCCTGACTCCATTTCTAACTTTCTGACAAGTAGTTTAGGATTGAAAAATTGTAACAATTGCCTTAATAATCTACTCTACTTTGAATACTCAAGATCCCCATAAACTTAAAACCTCAAACACAAAATAGTTATAAAGGATCTTAAGAGAAAATGCAGATTTTCTTTTGCTGTATAAATATATTTATTCAAAAAAAATATGTGTGGAGCATCTTCTGTGTTCCTACCAAGTACGTGTGAACAATGAAAAATGCACTATTTGTCCTTTGTTGTCTGGCTACTAACATAGGGTTTTAATGAATTGAGGGGCGCATGAGATAACGACAGGGATGCTAATTAGGGGAGTATAATCTACGGCTGGGATCATTTAATCCACATTTGTAATATCTGTGTAAAACCTCTACCTTGTTTGGGTAAGGGATAAGGAATGCCAAAATAATCCTCATAAAATTCCAGAAGAGTCACTGCAGCGCCCAGTGCGTAATCTGCCTGGTTTATCTTGTCTGGCACAGCATACACGGAAACCTGAAGAGAAAGGCATAATAAGAAAGTCAGTCGAATGCCATAGTGGTTTCTCTCCACAACTGCAAGGAAGACTGACATTAGTAGCTTCATATTGTGGAATCTGGCTGCCAATATCAAAGAAGGCAACTGGAAGTTCTGTTTCTTGTATTAACGTTGACTATTCCTGATAAACTCCCCTTCTGAAACAACTATGAATGCTGGACAACACATACAAAGATGTCTCTTTAATTGTTTTCATGTGATAGTGATAAAGATAACTTAAGAGGCCAGAAATGAAGTGACCGCAGGATCCTCAGAAACCAGCAAAACAATGCAGCCAGGTTTTGCCCTGAGCACATTAGCTCAAGACAGGCAGACTTGTGCTTCAGTTTTCATGGCATTGAAAGACCCAGAGGGGATGAGGCAAAACCCAAAGGCTGCTTAAGATGTGCAGTGAAACAGGAGATGCACCTTGGCAAAGGCTGAACCCTAAAGGACCACACCCTAATGTAATGGTGAACTAGAAATAACCACCCCCTTCCTCAAGAAGACTGCACTGAAGACTGTCTTTTTCAAGTGTTGGTGCAATATGGGGAAGAATGAAAGACCCCCTCAGAGAGTTTGTAACTAAAAGCTAACCATGCTGTTCAGCAGTTGGATTCAGGATCACCAGGCTGTCTAAAAACCCAAAGCCAGTAATTTGAGTTAAAGCGGTACCAGGCTGCTAAGTGCCTGCAGTCAAGACAAATCCTCTCTGGAATAATCCACCTTCAACTCAGGCAATACAAGTTCACATGCATAATTCACAACATGTACATAGGAATAAGAAGATACTGTGAGCAACAGCCATGCGAAACCATAAACCACAGAACCAGACACACAAAGACTTTAGCCATGACAATTACTAGACACAGAATATAAAATGTTTAATAAGTTTCAAGAAATTAGGCCCTGGCTGGCATAGCTCAGTGGATTGAGTGCAGGCTTCGAACCAAAGTGTCACAGGTTCGATTCCCAGCCAGGATACATGCCTGGGTTGCAGGCCACAACCCCCAGCAACCACACATTGATGTTTCTCTCTCTCTCTCTATTTCCCTCCCTTCCCTCTCTAAAAATAAATAAATAAAATCTTAAAAAAAGAGAAAGAAATAAAAGGACTAAAAACATTAGCATGTGAAATGGGTTCTGATACCCAGTTCCTAAGTGGGTATGTGTCGGGGTGGTTTCCCCCACATCACCAAGCAACTCTCCAACTCCAGCGGGTGTCCTACAGTTTAACTCAGTTCTGACACTGTCTAACCGCAGATAGCATCAGATTCCACAGGGCAAGGGTTCAGCCCCACAAGACTGTCCCCTTCCCTCCCCTTCACTTCAAATGCCAGTCACAAGTCCAGGTTTTCGCCTGTGCTTCTGAACAAGTGGATATAAATGGAAGGTTTCAACATCCCCTCCTTGGGTTTGATTGATTTGCTGGAGGAATTCATAGTCCAAAGTTTACTTACTAGATTACCAGTTCACTGTGAAAGGAAATACCTCAAGAACAGTCACATGGAAGAGATACACAGGACAAGATATGGGGAAAGGGTGCAGAGCTTCAGTGTTCAGTTCCCTCTCCTAGCGCGCTACCCCCACCCCCAGCACCTCCACACATTCACCAACCTGGAAGCTCTCTGACCCGTTGTTTGGGTTTTTATGGAGGCGCAGACACAAGCATGGCTGATTAAATCATTGACTATTGGTGATAGAACTCAATATCCAGCTGAGATCAGGAGTGATTTTACAAGGTCCAACCGTCCAATTACTTAGTTGATTCTTGGCAACCAGCACCCTCACCCCCCTGCCCCTGACCCATCCTTAGGTTCCTAGGGACTTTCCAAAGGTCACCTCATTAATGAAACAAGAGACGCCTTTATTGCTCCCTATATTTAGGAAACTTGAAGGGTTTCAGGAGCTCTGTGTCAGAATTGGGAGGAAGACCAAATATGTATTTTTAATTATAAGCCACAAAATCAGTATGGAAGAGACATTATAAAAAGGCTCATTCATAAAAGATTGAGAGGGCAAACCAACAAGTGGGTGTGTTTGTTGATAGTTTCACTGCTGAATTTAGATTGCTCCCTACATTCAAGTTTCAAGCATCACCTCCAAATCCCCAGGTAAGTAGAGATATCTCCACAAGAATAAGAAGCTTCAGCCCAGCCCTGGCTGGCGTAGCTCAGTGGATTGAGCGCGGGCTGGGAACCAAAGTGTCCCAGGTTCGATTCCCAGCCGGGGTACATGACTGGGTTGCAGGCCATAACCCCCAGCAACTGCACATTGATGTTTCTCTCTCTCCCTCTCCCTCACCCCCCCTCTCTCTCTCTTTCTCCCTCCCTCCCTCCCTCCCTTCCCTCTCTAAAAATAAATAAATAAAATCTTAAAAAAAAAAAAAGAAGCTTCAGCCCTATGGGAACAAAAGGCAATTTAGCAGTGAAACCCTGACTATTCAGGCCTCAGTGAAATCCAGTACAAATAAGTGAGGTATCTCAAAAAAAAAAACAAAAATAAAAACAAAAAGTGCCTTGCAGCTCCTTGCATTCAGAGCCACAGCAGAGAGTTGTATAGTTTGTCCACTACACAAAGGTACCCAGACAAGGAGCGAGTGCCCCACAAAACAAGACTTCTTCCTCCAGTGTTCCACCACTCCCTGGTCCAGAGGCTCTGAGAGCCATTTCATGCTCCAAGCAGACGGGCCTTCCTTCCCAGGGCCAGAAGTCCCCAGCTCAGATAGTCAGTGGCATTCATTTCTAAAGTGCAGAGCTATAGCCAGAAGCAACCTTAGAAACCATTGCAGGATCATGTCCAACCTACACATTTTAAAGAAGTATAAAAACAAGTTCAAAAAGGAGGGAGCAGGGCCTTGGTTGGACAGGCAGTTAGTGGTGGAGCCAGAACTGTGACACGGACCGGGCCCAGCCTCCCTACATGCTTGTTACTAGAACCTCACTGTAAGTACGAGCTTCTGTGGTAGTAGGATCGCCAACCCTGATGGGCCCACGACCGAGGGGGTTCCCAGGGTGCAGACTTCCAATTTTAAAGCCAAGATAGTCCCAGGCAGACCAGGCTGCGCTGGTCACCCTGTGTGACAATCACAGGTTCACCTTGACTCCGCTCTTGGTCATCTTGCTGACAGACTTAAAATCTGAAATAATGAAGGCCACCAGGTAGGTGCTCATCTTGACAGTGACATCAAAATGGTCTTCGATGAGTCCTTCGGCAACAGTCACAGATTTAACCTAAAATCAGAATAACTTACATCATCAAATAATCCAGTGTGATAAAAATATTTCATACAGAGAAATTTCCTACCAGACATGTCATTGAAAGTATATGGTATGGCATTTTTACAATTAAAAATTTTTCTTTCCAGTTGCAGTTTGGATATTAAGGCCAAATCATTCCATTCAAATACTTTTTAAATTGAGATATAATTCATATACCATAAAATTCACAATTTTAAAGTGTAAAATTCAGTGGGCTTTTAAAAATTATATTCACACAGTTGTGCAACCATCACCACTTAATTTCTTATAAATAATCCAGATGGCTGCAAACTGACTTATATTTGGCACATGAGCATTAACAATAAAGATGGGACGAAACAAAACTGAGGTTACTGGTTTTGCCAAGACGTAGTCTATGTGTCCTTCATTACATGGAAGTGCAACGTCTAACTTATTTTCTACACTGGGCAAGTACACAACCGTATACAGCCTTAAAAGAGCTTCTGCTTTCCCAAACAAGCAACCCATGCCTGGGCCTGACCCTGCAAACCTGCACACTCTGATCAGCTTCACTGGAATCAGCTTTTAAATGCAATCAAAAAGCAGCCTTGCAGAGTGGGGTGGGAGGGGTGGAGGTCCAGTCTAAGACATCCACTCCCAATGAAGAAAGTCTCATACCTCGGCCAACAGAAAGCACAGGGGCAGGATTTGGAGAAAGGACCCTCCACAGCTAGCCTGGCATTCCATTGTTAACGCATGCTTTTTCCTATAATCTTCCCTCCACCCCCATTTCTGCACCCTGGCCCTTCTTCTCAATACCCTCGAGCTGGTCACTCTCTGGTCATCCAAGCCCTGACTCTAGTAGTCAACCCCAGTTTACACCTGAAGAACACAAAATTACCTTTTCTTTTTAAAATGCTTTTACCAACCCCTAACCAACATTTTCTTTCCTGATCCTGTGATAATTATGAGAAAAGTAAGCTAAATTAATTCAAATTTAAATGTGATTAACTATTTGCTTTTCTAGCCTCCAACAAGATCCTTTCAGACTCCACTGTCTTTCCCCACCACCCCATGTCTGCAGCCTGATTCAGGCTGCTCCTGTTCTGCCCAGGAGAGGGCTTTCCTGTCCAAGGGACAAGATCACATTAGAGTTTCCTATCCTCAACAAGTAGGTCCTGGAAATCCTTGGATTTATGCTCCATTTTGCATCTTTGCAAAGCCTCAGAGGCCTCTTCCCCTGCAAGCCTATGAATCTCTCTACCAACCTTGTCTCTCTCCCTGGTCCTTTATTTTCCTAAAGCTGTAATTCTCCAGAGAACTCACTACTGTCTTGGGAGTAATACCATAATGTTGGGGGAGGGAACTATAGTTTGAAAAAACATGTCCTCTATCTCAAATTCATATTAGAAAAATGACAATTTTTTCCTTATCTTTCATATATGAATGTGGGGAGGGGGAGATACAAGTTCTTGGCTGGCCGGGATTTTCAGAAGGATGCCTTTCATAGGGGATGGCCCTCTAGGGGGACCTGTCAGAGTCTTGTTTGAGGAAGGGATCCTTAAGGTATTTAGGGAGGATATGAAGTTTTAAAGGTTGAGGAGTACTGCACTAGAGGTTGGTCTGTGGCACTCTGGGTCCCTTCGTGCACAGGTATTACACAGGGATGGGACGGGCAGTCCTTCAGGACTCGGGACAAAGCCTGGCCTCTCTGAACAAAGGATGCGGGCACTTCAGGGGCTGGTCTGCCTCTGCTACAGAATGACAGTTCAGCGGATGCTTTTTCTAAGCTGCCAGAATCATAGGATAATGGCACTTACAGTTGTTGTGCTCATTTGGCACAATCATCTCTCGCCACTTTGAAAAAATAAGAAGAAACACTGTCCACATCTGCCTTGAAATTGAAGAGTAATGGTTTCTTTAAAGGAAACAGAGCTACCTATCATTACTTACTGTTAGTATTCAAATATTCTGAAAATATTACTTTTTTCCTTTTCTGTCTGCCCACTCTCATGCATATGGTTACAAACTGTATAGTTAATATTAGTATATAGCATATAGATATTATAGAAAATAACTACACACTGGAAATATCGCTTTATTCAACAAAATGTTCTCTTTACAATCCTTTTAAAAGACGATATGAGACAATAAAGGTGAAAGTGCTTTGTGAAGGACCTGAATGCATCGGTGCTGATTCCCTCCATTGACACCGATGACCTAGAATATCACTCTTACCAAAATGTTCCATGTTTTAAGGAACAATTTTTTTTCTAGCACTACAAATAAATTGTTGCTTGAAACAAAAGCATAGTTTGAAAATGAAAAAAAATGTTAGCTGTCTGTTAGGCAATAAAACAAACAAAATGGGTGACCTGAATAATTACTATCATCGGAGTAATGCAAGTCACAGTGAAGCAATGGGCTTTCTGGTTTTTACAATAGATGAAAAGGAGTTCAGACTCACCAAGGGCATATTGGAGATGGCGAGGTGCCTTGGTTCCCTTCTGATCTTGATTGAGAAACTCGCTTTGAAGGCAGGCTCATCAAAGCAGGGGAAGGCCATTCGGGCTGCAGTGGGTTCAAACTGTGTTGATGCCAGCACCCTAATATTAAGCAAGTGAGAAAAAGGACATAGCATGAGGCACAGGGATTCTAAAAGGTGTGTGTGTGTGCATGCGTGTATTCTAATTTCCAATATTACCATAAGATTGATGGTTTTTACTAACAAAAAATCTTTTATATTACAAAAGCTATCACAAAGTAAGTGAAAAGACAAGTAAAACTTGGGAAAATTGATTGAAAGGTATTTGACAAAGAGTCAATAGCCTTCATATATAAAGAGCTCTTAAAATGAACAAGAATATACCCAGCAACCAAGTCAACAGAAGACACAGGTTATAAATAGGCAATTCACAAAAGAAAAACCTACAAATAGTAAATATATCAAAAAGTTGCTCAACTTCTTCAATTGTCAATGTAATTTAAGTCAAATGGAGATATCTATTGACTTTTTGGCTCTACAGCAGGGATATCAAACTCATTTTCACTGGGGGCCACATCAGCCTCCCAGTCACCTTCAAAGGGCCGAATGTAATGTTAGGACTGTATAAATGTGACTACTCCGTAACAGTTAAGCGAGAGCTCAACAGTGCCTCTGGGTAGAAACAAGGTGCCGGGCCAAATAAAACAAGGTGGAGGACCGGATTTGGCCCTTGGGCCTTGTGTTTGCCACCTGTGCTCTAAAGAGATTTCTGATACACAGGATTGGTTAGAGGTGAGGAGTATGGCAAAAGAATAAAAAATCTATAGACCCGTTGACTTAACAATTTTAATTCTAGGTATTTATTCCAAAAACATAATTTACAAAGATGTTCATCCAAGTGTTGCTGATGCTGTAAAGTTGGAAACAACATAATCTCCGTCAATAAAGGAGTAGTTAAATAAATCAGTGCACAAACATACATTTTAATAGGCATTAAAATGATGTATAGTGATAAGGCATTCATATAAAACACCTTCTCAACATATTTAAAGAACTCTCTTCTAAAACAGAAAATATAATGTTGCTCCACTTACATAAAATAATGTATATGCATAATCAGAGAGAAGTTTAGAAGGATGTTTCCCTAAAGTAGAAGTAGTGGTTATCTCTAAGAGCTGTGATTGGGATAAATTTTACTTTCTTAAAAGTTTTTTTTGGTAGCACCTGATTTTTTCTCTCTCTCTCTATACACACACGTATATACATGCATATGTATATACATATACATACACACACATATATATATAATCAGAAAAGTAAGGTAGTATAATCTATTGATGAGTAAAACTTCATTTTAAAATTTAGTATAAAATCTCCCAAAATAAATTACATCCTTAAAAACAGAACTAAAGCAAGGCAGATGAGGATCCCTGTGAAGTTTGAACTGAGAAGAAAGTATCCCCTCTTATAGACTGTTGTGGGTTGAATTGTGTCCTCTAAAAAGGTATTTTGAAGTCTTAATTCCTACTATCTGTGAATGTGACTTTATTTGAAAATGGGGTCTTTGCAGATATACTCATGTTAATATGAGGCCATCAGGTTTGGCCCGATCCTGTATGACTGGGGTCCTTATAAGAAGAGGGAAAATTGGAGAATGTCTGTGTGATAACAGAGGCAGAGATCAGCCCAGAGGAGCTATAATCCAAGGAACACTGAGGCTCAAGGGCCACCACAAGCAAGGAAGAGGCGAGGAAGAGCTCTCCTCAGACACTGGGGGCACAGGCACCCTGACGCCCTGATTTGGACTCCCAGCCTCCAGAACTGTGAGAGAATGAACTGTTGTTTTAAGCCACCTAATATATGGTACTTTGTTATAGTAGCCCTAGAAAACTAATACATAGGCCAAGAAAATTAAAGATGTTTATACTGTCCAAGAAATCTAATTAAATAAACAAATAGGTAATTACACCGATAGAGCTGAAAGCAAGAAAACTGGTTAAAACACAATGAAGAATGAGATCCAAAAAACAAAGAAAACAAACTATTGTCATTTTAACTCTACCTAGAGGATGCAAAAGCCAAACCAAAGAAAGAATTCAACAGTCAAGGAAATTTTGTAAGACAATCCATTTGAAATAGTAAGTTTTGTGTGGGCAGCACTTGAAGCTTAAAAAAAAAACAGAAGAAAATACCTCACTTCCCCTTCCTTGGTTCTGTAGGTGCTTTTATAAAACCCATGGAAGCTCTCAGAAAGATTGCCGGCATAATCAATGACAACCGTGTATGGGAGCCCAGCAACCAGAGGCTTGGGAGCCAGAAGTGCGATTTGCTCATGAGGCAGGTGCTCCAGGACTCTCAGCGGCTCTTCGGACTGCCTCGCTCCAGCTCCCTTCCTGAGGGTGGCCTTAGATATTTGCAGGCGGTTACTATGCAGGATGATGGCAGTGGTGGGCTGGCTGGCAGTGATGTCTATGGCCGTGGTCCCCTCGAAAGTCAGAGTGGTGAGATTTGCATGGATCATGAGATCATAATGAACTGGGATGATGTACTCAGGAAGTCTCACTTCATTCCAAGGAAACGGTGTCCCATTACTAGCTTTTGGAGATGTAGCTTCACTACTCTGACACCAGGAAGGGGTTGACCCAATTAAGAGAATCAACAGTGAGAGAGATAGAAATGACACAGTTCCAAGTGGCCATTTGCTGGACAGAGATATCATCTTCTTTGCTCAAGCTTCCCTAAAAAAAAGCAGAAAAAAAGTTACTAAAATATTATCAGGACAGCATGATTTCAGAATGTATCCACCCAGAACTGGCAAATGTAGATATAGACTTTCAAAAGTACTAGGTCTTTTTCTAAAACTAAAACTACCTTTCTGATGTTACTGATTCATAGAAAAAAAATTTAGGGTTAGCAATAGTCATTAACACCTACTCAAAGGCATCCTCTGGTTTTCAAAGTTTAAATTAATTTTATCAGAAGTGTTCTTGGTTGAAAGCAACAGAACAAGCTCTGGCTGAGGATCCTGACCTCACTAAATAGGTTGCACAGTTGCCAGGACATTTCGGAAACCAGGCTCATAAAATGGCAAAGACGAACAGCCAGGACCACATCAGAGGAACATCTGACCAGACGACCACTTCTCACCCACACTGGGCCTTGGAGGAAGATGCCCTATTGCCCTGGAGGTCAGATGCTTGACACAGCAGCAGCTACCACTACAGTGAGTTCTCCACTACCCCTGTAGTTGTGACTTGTTTCAGCTTCCGAGTCCTAACTTCCAACTGCAATTGTCGGAGCAGAAGTGAGGTACCCACAGTACCAGGCAAGGAGGTGGAGAAAGCAAGAATCAGGACTTTGCAGCTTCTGCAGTGAGAGACAAGCCTTTTCTCACAAAGCTTACAAAGCAGAGACTCTATAAAACACAAGAAGCACAGGAAGATATAGAGACTGAGTAGCAAGAGGAAGAAAGCAAGTATCCATAACAGTAACCTTTAATAACATTGGATCTGTATCAAATTGTCATGCTGAAAGTTAACTGAATAGTTATGTATCTGGGAATTACTTAAAGAGTTTATGGTGATTTTCACCATAGTGTATAATAAACACACCTGTCACCTGGATTCTCTCTTACAATCAACCCAACAGATATGTGTTGAATGCCTGTTACGTAGAAGGCCATGTGCCGAGCACAGTGTGGAATATGATAATACACAAGACATAATCCCACAACCCAAAACTTCAAAACCTGGAAAGGCAGAAACATTTGTACACAAATAATGAAACACAGCAGAAAGTGTGGAGCCCTATAAGAATAATAAAAGAGGGTGCTGGGGAAGAATGGAATGATGTTTCTGAAGAAAGAGAGTAGCTTGGCTGCAGGGACTCTGGGATGCTTCCCTGCAAGACCAGCTTTTGAGGGTGGTCTGAAAGATCAGGTCAGATTTGGAAATGAAGGGAGGCATTAAGTGTTCATTGAAGATGGAGTAAGCCGGGGCGGGAGCTAAAGCACAATGGGAGAAAGTAGAGGGTTATTTAGTCAATCGATGTGGACCGAGGGAGCCCGAGGAGAATTTAGTGGAGAATGATTATTATATTATAAAGATTTTATTTATTTAGTTTTAGAGAGAACGGAAGTGAAGGAGAAAGAGAGGGAGAGAAACATCAATGTGTGGTTGCCTCTGGTGTGCCCCTACTGAGGACCTGGCCCGCAACCCAGTCATGTGCCCTGACTGGGGAATCACAGGGGAGTTGGCAACCCAGGCTCTGAGAACCCAGCATACTTCTTTCTCTGTCTTAGACAAAGATGTGTCTGTAATGGGTGCTTAGCAGGAGGGGTCTCTGCCAGGTGAGCCCAGGTAATTGGCCCTAATTCCTTCCAACTCCTTTGTCACCCATTTGGATCAGATGAGAAAAGTGGTAATGCTGCACTGTGGATCCCTTGAAATGATCGTGATGCATGAGATTCTCCCTACATTCAGTGGTTTTCAACTCTGGTTGCATATTAAGATCGGCTTGGAGACTTTTAAAATAACTCTTGACTAGATCCCTATCTAGAATAATTAAACTGGAATTTATGGTGATGAAGTGAAGGCAATCAGAATTCTTTTAAACTTCCCAGAAATTCTGTTGAAGAGCTAGGTTGAAAAGCTCCTGGATAATCCTTTCCAAACCTTGGTCTTATCCCTTGAGCCCTACCTGCAGGGATACTAGTTGAGTGTAGTCACTGAAGGCTTTCTCCCACCCCTCACTTTCCACCCTGTTCCCTTATCAAAAACAGTTAGAGGCACCTACCTCCCCTTCCCCATGGAGTGGATTTGCAGGCTACACAGAAAGGACAACACAGCAGAGGTAGTCAACCACAGAGACACCATAATTCCAGTTCAAAAGGCACCACCAAGTAAGACAGAAGAGAGATGTGAACAAAAAGAACAGTTCTGGTTGTTATTGTTGTTGGGGGGGGGTGTTTGTTTTTTTGCTAGGAACCTAATTAAGGATGCGAGGATTGGCGCAATTTGAAAATTAATAAAAGTTAAATGCCGAAATGGTAAAGCGTTCTTGTCCCTACCTCCCAGGGCAGGAGGAGAACGATGGATTTCCCTTGAAGTTGGAGAAGTAAAGGGAACACATGTGAGGCTTCCATTTGGAATTTCCGATGGCAGTAGCTTAGTGCGTTTAGCCAGTGACGTAAGATGGTAGAGAGTACAGTGAAAAGTTCAAGTTCTGGCATGTGAGGACTCTGGAAGTCCCTGAGTGTTCTCCAACAGCTGAGAGGAAATCTAAAAATCCCAAATGGTTCTGAGCCGACAGCAAGGCCCATGGGCTGGTAAGGCTGTTGGCAGTGAGAACTCATATCAAAGGCTTCACAGGGTTGTGTCCATGAGGGGAGGGAATCAAAGAGAACACGGCTGTGTCCCGAGGAGGAGGCAATGCCAGGAAACCAAAATGGAGCATGGAATACGGACAGCTTAAATGTCAGAATACATACAGATATAATTATAGGCATATTAATTGTACATACATACATACATATACATACGGCTTACAGTCAGAAAAGGAAACCTGGCTTTGAGGTCTTGCTCTGCCACATACTGCATGACCTTGGACAGGTGACTTAATCCCAGTTTCATGTTCTTCATGTGTAATATGAGATGAACACTTCTCTCACAGATAGTGGTAAAGATTAAATGAGTTAAAATATTGTCAATCACTCGTTGCAGAAATATTTATTCAGGGCCTATTATATGTCATGTTGGGGGGTTTTCAGACCACTAGCAGAGCAAGATAGCACAGGTCCCTGACCTCAAAGGGGGGAGGGGTTAACAAGCTGACAAGCTCACACAGGTAGTGAAAGAGAATAACAGGGAAGACTAATTTACATTGGGGCCTTCTGACACTTTTAGCTGAGATTTAAAGGACAAATTCATGTTAGCTGAGAAAAGAGCGGGAGAGTTTCCCCAACAGGGGGGACAGCAATCCTGTCTGCAGGCTTAAAGGAAGTAGACTGCTGCTGATAAAGGCCAGTGAACCTGGAGCACACAGAATGTGGCAGGAAAGATGTGCCTTGGATAGGTGGGCAGGGGCCAGACCACTACACAGCCTCATAGACTTAAGGATTTGGGATGCTAGCCTAAGAGCAATGAGAGGACACTGGGTTTTGAGCTAGGAGGCTTTAGGATCTAATTCATACTTTAAGAAAATTACTCTGGTTGCTGTGTGAAGCAGGGAGGACTGGAAAGGAGCAAGAATGAAGGCCACGAGACCAGTTAATAAGTAATCTAGACAAACTAAGCTAGTGTGCCACACTGGGGTGGTGTTGGCAAAGGGAGGAAGAGGGGTGAGGGAGAGGAGAGAAACACAGACACTGGGAAATGAATGGATTCATCATCCTAAGTGAGGGGTAAGGGGAAGGATGCATTAGAATTGCTGTCAGGTTTCTAGAATGAACATGAGAGATCATCGGTGCCCTTTACTGAGACAGAGAAGACGAGAGGTGGAATAGATTTAAAAGGGAGGGGAGGAATCAAAGGTTCTTATTTTAGTTTGCTTAATTTGTGATGTCTATGTGATATCCAAAGGGGGCAGTTGAATACACAGATTTAGAGCACAGGGATAAGGGTTTAAAGGACTTTCCTGTACTTGACTGTACTCCCTTCGGGTTTTAAAAAATATTTTTCTCTGGCACCTGATCTTTCATAGTCAATGTGGTCAGTGAAAGTGCAGCAGTAACAGAGTACCTAACTTTACTTACAGTCACTTGGTTTGAGTTCCAGATACTTTGGGAACTTTATTTAGGCTGCCTTTGGCGATTCTGCCTTTTCCTACTCACACAGTAAGCATGGGGTAGCTGATTCTGGATTACCTCACCCTTCCCTTTATTGGGACACTATGGAGTGTGAAATCGATCATTAGAGAGGTGATGGACTTTCTTTCCTGTGCTCTGAACAAAGGAATTAACAAGCCCTGATAATGACTTCTCACTGCAGGTAAATAATAAAAATGTTTAATTAGTTTGACTTTTTGTCCTTAACGCATTAGATTTTTTTCTGTTGTTTTTTTTTTTTCAGGCTTACCTGCAAATACGCTGGATATTAGTACAACTCCAACTCCTTAGGAAAACAGACAACTCTGGTCAATTTTAAAAAGTATTTTAATCGTTGACCACGTGCTAAGTTAAGTTGAGAGAGCGTTTCTTTCAGGACCTGGCCTACACACGGAATCTCTATGAAAACTGTAAGGAAGTGTCGTCTGCTGTTCTCCTTCCTCATGAAATTAACTTGCAGGCCCACCTGGCGAGTTACTCTGTGAGGCACCCGCACAGGAAACATGAATTGGCTCAAAAGGAGAGCGGGATCTGAATGGAACCGGGTTAGAGGTGGAGCTAAGTGAGGACAATCGCCGGTAAGACGTACAGAAGCTCGGAGAGAATTGACACTTGGGACCTTTAGGCGCAAATTCCAGCCGCCCACCCCCGAGCCCAGTATGAAAGTCAAGGCCAGGTTCGTTTCTCTGGCCACTATCCGCAAGGTGCCCTTGGAGCTCTAACCCCGCCACCCACTCACTTCTCCCTCCGGGCCGGGTGGACGGAGGGGCTGGCAGGAGCTCAGGCGTGAGGCGGCGCGCGCAAGCAGGCTCCCGCCCGCCCCGCGGCGGCAAAGCGCCGGCAGCACGCGGAGTAGGCGCGCCAGCCCCGCGCCCCTCGCTTTCTCCGAGTGGGGAAGGACCCCGGCCGGGCCCCCTCCCGTCAGACTCGGGCCCAGGCTCCAGTACTAACCCCGCGCCGCGTCGCAGGACCCCGGCGTGCCTCCCCCCTCCCCCCCCCCCGCCCGAGGCCCTAGGGCCTTCTCGGGAGGCACCGGGAGGACCTAGGGATCCAGCCCTTCTCCAGCCGCGCAGCCCCCTCTCCGCGGGCCTCACCGTGTACCTGCGGGTCTCGGACACACCGGCTCACCCTCGCGCTGCCGCCGCCGCCAGCTTTTGCCTCGAGAGCGAAAGTGAAAGTAGAGCCTAGGGAGCGGCAGGCTGCGCGAGGGGCTCGTGGGCCGAAAGCTGGCCATGGGTGCGAGGGAGCCCCGGACTGATGCGGAAGCTGGGAAAGGGGACACCCACAAGTGGGGTCGCGCGAGGGATACCACGGGTCCCAAGGGGGACTTAACAAATGCAAGCCAGAGAAGCAGAAAGGTTGCAGTACAAGGGGGGATGGGGCGAGAGGAGCACTCGTGTCTGAGCACGAATTATTTCCTCTGCGGGTGTCTTTGGAGGTGTTGTTTCTCCTTAGCAACCACCGGCCCCGCCGCGGTGGGGGTACCAGGACAGAGCAGGTACTTGCTGCCGCCCGAGACTCAGGCTGGATGGGAGAGACTTCACCAAGCCTGGGTGGGCTCCGCCCCGGTTGGACTCAAGGGGTGTCCATCATCTTGTCTCTACAAATGGGCAGAACGGCTCTTTGCTGCAAAATGCTGAACCCTCTGGGCTCTGGGTGGAGAGGGATTCCACTAGGAGACGCCTCAGAAAAGGAGATGTAGATGGCTCCTTGAAACTTCCCCACCTCTACCCAGGTGGTCTTGGGCCCCAAAGATTTGCTGCTCCCCACATTAAAACATTCCCCCTTGCTTTTTAAAATCAAATAATCATTCTACCCTCCCTTAGAACATTAAGCCTGAATGAAATTTCCCCTGAAAAAACGTCCATCTTTAGACAGCTGAGGGTAAATGAAGTCACAAAGGCCCACACTGAACGAGTGCTACCAGTTGGTGAGGCCGCGGTACTGCAGGATCCCTGGGACCTTCTTCTCGTGACACTCAGGCTTCTCTCACTTCCGTCTCAGCCTCTTCACTTTCGGAATTAGTGTTCAAGTCACTGGAACAGTCAATCTCAACTATTTTTCTCTAGCCTTAGCCTTGTGCATACTTTCTAAAAATATTTTTTGTTCTGCATATTCTCCATAGTCAAGGACATTTGGTAGTATAAAATTAACACCGGTCCCCACGTCCAACCAGGATGGCATCAAGGGAAGTTGAAAACTACATTCAAGAAGAGACAGAGCTTTCAGACCAGGTAATTTCACAGTGCGGGCAGAAGGGGTCAGCGCGCAGCCGCAGCCTCAAAGGCCTCCCAGTGTCAGTGAGTGATCCCGGTTTGCCTCAGCAGCAAGTTTCTTGTCCAGTTAACTCATGTATCCCTTTGCTTTTATATTCATATTTTTTAATGCGATGGCTCCTCTTTGGTTTTGAATACATCTTATTTAAAATATTCCTTGAAGGTCAGGATGGAAAGAGCTGCATGCACCAAACAAACTGAATGAAGGCTGCTATAAATGACAACTGAGAGGGCAGGAACAGGGGGCGGCTTTATAGGAACCTGGCAGAAGGGAGCTGAAAGGTCAGTGAGGAGAACACTGCCACCGGACTCTAGACTGTTCTCTCACAAGCTCTCCCTTGCTCAGACTTTAAACTCCATTACACAGGCCGCGATTCCCTCTTCAGAATCCAAGTGTACTACAAATAAAGCCGTAAGACAGAGGCTTTGGCAGCATTTTCTCCTAATATCAAAGCTCTTGCAGGGATACAAGGGACACAGACCTTGCAGTGAGGACTTTACACTTGAGGGTGTTCCCGCTGTGAAGTCAAAACTTAGCAACTACCAAGTTTAGAAATAGTATTTGAGGAAAGTGAACTAACAGAAAGGGCCCTAAGTTTATTGATTACTTAACAACTGTGAGAGTCTCTGCTAAGTACTAACCATAGGCATAGATGTATATAATTTAATCTTTTCACTAATCATGTAGTGTAGTTATTCTGTTTTATAGGCAAGAAAAGAGAGAGAGGTTGGCAACCTGGTCAAAAGGAAAGAAAAAATAAAAAGTGAAACTTAAATTTGAATACTAGGTAGATCTATTTGACTCCAAAGTGCATGCTTTTTCCACTAAATCACACAGCTTCCTCAGCTAGCTGTTCCTTTACTTGCTCTCCCTCTTCGCTTCACCCCCATTTCACTTGACACTCCTAGTTTCATCCATTTCCATCCAGCCCCTTGGAATTTCATATCCTGAAAAATCTTCCTAGAGTTGCCAGATTTCTTTTCCATGGATGTTAGGTCATGCTACTGTAACATAGCAACCCTAAGTTTCAGAATAGAAAGACTTCTTGCTCACTCAGGGTACACAGCCCTTGTAGGTAGGCAGGGTCCAGTGCCCTGTGCAGCCACTGGAGACTCAAGGTGACAGAAGCTCATCATCATTTGGCCTTCTAGATCACCATGGCAGGAAAAGAGAAAGTCCAGAGAATGAGGCATCAGCTTTTCATCACTTCAGCACTGAATAACACACATTACCTCCACTCACATTTCACTGGACAAAACTATGCACAAGTGTAAGTGGGTCAGTTGAGCTCTTCCATTTCCAAGCCTTCCCAGAATCCTTAGTCCCAGGTGTGAGCAAAGAGAAAGAGGAAGTCTACCACTTTGGGCTTAAGACAGTTAAGCATGAACAACTTTGGGCTATAACTAATCAATTTCTTAATATCAGATTCCAGATTTGATCAAGTGGTGTTTAATTTTGTTCTGTCTGAATGAGTTCAGTCTTCATTTGGCTCATTTCTTCTCTTTGCTGCCATTTTGATATTCCTACCCTCCTTTCTGATGTAAAATCTTACCTAAAATCACGATGTAGAAAACACACAAGTGGGGCTGCTCTGATCAAGCGGGACAGCCCTGCTCATTCAGTCCTTGCCGGCTGCCCCCCAGCACCTCCCCGCAATACACTGTGATCCCTGAGATACCTCCAATGGCTCCTAGGAACGCAGAATTCAGTTTCTAAGATGTCAACATATGAAGAAATAGCAATGCCCCTCATTCTTGATATTCTTAGTAAAGAGAATGATATTTTTTACCCTATGTGCCAAATCACAGGACAGTCCTATCAATAAAATCTGTATCATTTTATTAATAATCTGAACTAGGGAAGATGGTATAAATGCCAAGTTAAAAGAATGAATGTTTTAAAGCAAACCACTGAGCTCATAACAACTACACAATTCCCCTGAAACATTGTGGGTTTAAAATTTTTTTTATTATTGTTCAATTACAGTTGTCCCCATTTTTCCCCCATTTTGCTCTCCCCTGCCCTGCTCACCCCCCCTCCCACATTCAATCCCCCATCATTGTTCTTGTCCATGGGTCCCTTATTCATATTCCTTGATCTTTTTCCTTCTTTCCACTGTAGTCCCCCTTCCCTCTGCCACCTCCCCTCTGGTCACTGTCAGTTTGTTCTTTATTTCAATGTCTCTGGTTATATTTTGCTCCCTTGTTTGTTTTGTTGATTAGGTTCCACTTATAGGTGAGATTATATGCTGTTTGTCTTTCACTACCTGGCTTATTTCACTTAGCATGTGTATACTCTATCTCATTGGATCTTATAAGTGGCTTACAGCCCCATTTTTCCAGAATGAGGAAACTGAGGATTTGAGATGGTAATGAGCCCACCAGGGGCTACCACATGGGGAGAGCCTGCTCTGAAGTTCAGTCAATTCATTGGAAAGCAGAGGAGACAAAGAAAGACAGAGACAGAGAAAATAACCCCATGGAGGAGCTATTCTGAGCAAGCCCTGCCCTTGAACTTTCCAGTCAAGAACGAATGAACTCCTTTCTTGATTCAGGCAGTTGGAGTCCGGCTTTAGAAAGTCCTGAGTCACCATCATGACACTAGAGGAGGAAGCATTGGATCCCAGCTTCTGTGTGAACAACTAAAGTTCTTACCAAGCAACTGCAATTGCTGTCAGACCACTAGGACTGCTGGACCCTGTAGAACATGCTGGGTGACTTCAGTACTGATTACATTTCCTGTTTTTCCTCCCTCGTCAGACAGCTATTCGATAAATTCCTGCCACCTAAGGTAACCTGAGCTTGTCTCCAGTTCTTACAGTCTCACAGAACCCAGGGCCCTGCCCTCCCTGCCCTTCTCTGTATGTGAGGGGCTGTCCACTGCTCTCTAGCCAGCGTCCTGTATTCCTGCTGATCTCCCTTCGCTCATTTCATTAAGAGGTAAATCACCATAACACATGCCTTTGTTTGAAATTTGCATTTCTTTCATTACTAATAAGACTGAAAACACACACTGATACATTGATTGGATGTTTTTCCTTATTTCCTCTTTTGAAGAGTTATATGTTTACACTCATTGCCCATTTATCTAAAGGAATATCATGATTTAGTTATATATAAATTATCTATAACACACAAGAGAAATCCATAAGTTCTAGTAAAAATGTAAAATATCACATTCAGTAAGGATCTATTGTTTAAAGGCAATCCCACAAATACATTTAGAAGAATCATGTCAATTTCTTAAAAATCAAGACCTAAGCCTAAATTATTTATGTTAGAGTTTACCTGATATTGTCAATCTGAACAACTCATCTGTTCATTGAATGCAACAAATAATGCCAACCTCACTTTATGTTTTGTGTGCATGTAATTACAAAAATGGCAAAGAAAAATAAAGAGGCCAGTGACATTTTTCAAAAGTAATTTCTATGTTGTGTCAGTCAGGATGCAATCACAGAGAACAGAATTCACTCAAGCCATTTAATCAGAAGAGGATTTATTGCAGGCTATTAAAATGACGTACATAATCAATGGGTCGGCTTAAAAAACACGTGCTAGTGGAAGCTTCCAGGAACAGATCCCAAAGCCACAATGTAGAACTCAGCCACCAGCGGAGCTGCTTCTCTTGCCGTGACCCAGAAGCAATCTGCTAAGTTGAGCAGATGCTGTCACAGATGCTGGCTCCAGACCTAGCCATGGATGCTACAGTCTGTCCAAACAAAACAAATAGTCCAAGCCCTGCCTCTTTCTCCACTTAACTCAGTTCAAGTTCAAGTTTCCCACCAGTGCTTCTGTTTGGCAAAGCCTAAGTCATTCCAGAACCTAGGAGCAAGGGAGTTCGAGAAGTAAAGAATTTGCTTTCCAGACTGCAGTGGAGAGAAGAATTCTCAAAAGAGGTTGGACAATGTACTGAGAGAGCCAACCATAATATCCACCACAAATGTTACACTGTACTGAAGCTGAAGAAATAAAATAATTATGAGCAGGCCTTAAGTAATTTTGAATGTTTTTATGGGCAAAAAATAATTGCATAACCAATTGTAGATTAGATGAGGAGAGGCATGGAACCCTTGTGTGTGTGAGGAATATTTAACTCTGTGACATAAGTACATTGCCAAGCATCAAGTTATGATTTGGTATATTTGAAATGTGTCTCAGGGCTCTTTCTTTCTTTGTCTGGTCAGCACCCCTTCCGCTCCTCCTTCTGGTACATGCATAGTCACATGACTCAATCTTGGCCTGGGGTAAACATAGCACCACCGTTCTCTAGCTACAGTGACCAGGCCAATGAGCAAAGCCAGACCAAGAGGCCTTGCCCAAAGGTTTTCTGGATGAAGCTGACAGGGAAGCCTCTTTTTCTCTTTTTCTTTTCCTTTGTGTTCCCAGCACTGTAAGAATGTGGCCTTAGAGTTAATGGGCAAGTTCCCACTCTGGAGGAATGCCTAAGAAAGTGAAACCGGGACCAACGAGGGAAAAAGAAATGAGAGGCAGAGCTTGAGAATTTTCTGATTCCACCTTTGGGGACTGGAGCTTCCTCCTCTCTGCAGTTATTTCTTCAGTTTGTGAGCTATCCATCATCCTTCCAATAAATACTACCTTTTGGGTTAAAATCATTAGATTGAGTAGGGTATTTTAGTCACATGCAATTTTAAGGGTCCATGACAGTCTCAATTTTATAACCCACTAGTTCCACTAGTCACTTGAAGAAAGGTGGTGTCCTTTGTGGCCCCTGGGGAAAGTGAGATTTTTTTTCTTACCATATATTGTTTGAGGTTGACCTAAATTCCAATGAAGTCTAAACCTGAACTACATTTCTAATCCACCAACTTGATTTCAGTAATATTGGTAATGCCACTCAATTTCAGATAAGCAGCCTCTTGGAACAACTCCATTTTTTAAAATTCTCATTGACCACTGCTGCAGCACAGTCCCCATGTCTTCACTCCGCAGTCACCAGCTGTGCAGTCTAGAGTGCCCCAGACATTTCTCTGGCCCTGGGGAAGAGCCAGAAAAGTGACTGGGAGACCAGGGAGGGAAGAGAGCCCACGCATCGCTCCATGGGTGAGTGGTGAGTGTGTGTACACACGTGTGTGACAGAAAAGGAGAGAGAGGAATCAAAAACTTTCCTACCGGTAACACTCAGGTGTGTGTTTCTTACTTGCTTTAAGCTTCCTCAAAACTCACTTACACTGTAATTTTGAAATGAGAAAAACCCGTTCCAGGTTTGTCTTTTCAAACGCTACAGGATCAAATCAGATGGGCATTAGGAGTGTGACATACAAAATAACCACTTTCAGGGAGGGTTTAATTCAGGGTGCATTCTCAGGATTGACATGCACCTCTCCAAGCACTGTGTTCACTCAACACGGTATTCTAATATTTTGTGGGAGATAGTGTCACCTTCCAGGACATCATCAAAAAAACTGAGCATATAGTAGACTTTAATTAGTAATGGATTTAATATTCACAGTTTTGTGCATTTGGGGGTGAACTGAATGTCTAAAACTTGAATAGCTGGTAATTTTGCTGAGGCATGATTTAGAATTGTGGGAACTGAGGAGACAGAAGGAGCCACCTGACCCTGGAGTGGACCTGCCAAGCCATTCAGAAAGCACACCCCAACCGGGTTCTGTTGTTCTCCGCTCATGATCACAGGCACAGCCATCTTCTCAGGTGATAAAATCTAAAAAAAAAAAAAAATTGAAGCTGCATTTCTAGAATTTTATTAACAATTTTGATGAGGTCACTTAAAGTTTTAAAATTCATTTTATTGCATTTTATGAGAGAAAATATGTGTTCAAGTGGTATTTGAAATTGGAGGCTTGGAACATTCTTGCAAAAGTCTACTATCATCTAAACAGTAGTTTTTCTTAAGCTGCTGAGGATAGTGTAATCCACGAGTTAAGACCACACAGGTTTTTAGAGTGAGTCTTATAAAACTGCTACTAATTCTGAAATTTGTCTTAAAAAACAATGGGAGCCATGTCTTTTGCAAAACTGCAAACAGCAAATGCTGATTCGTTAGTTTCTCATTCTTTATGCTGTTGGTTTTTGTGCAGTATTTGATGTAGTTTATAAGCTCTTTGTTCTTGCAATCTCCCACCTCCCTTGGCTTTAGAGATACCACTCTCATTAATAACTCTGACTTAACTTACAGTCAACCCTCGGTGTCCTCAGGGACCCATGTTGATACTGAAATCTATGGGTGCTCAAGTCCCTTAAATATGATGGTTATCATATTTGCATTTAATCTATAACCTGTATTTACATATAGGTTACAGCAGAGTATGCCTACACATCACTTCATTTGCATGGATTCAGCATAGTGCTTGGTGCATGGGAAATTCAAGTTTTGTTTTTTTTAACTTTCTGGAATTTTTTAAAAAATATTTTGATCTGCAGATCTGCAGTTGGTTGAATCTGTAGATGTGAAACCCATGCATACAGGGGGCTAACTATACTTTGATTTCTCTACTGAACTCTAGATCTGTATAAACACTACTTACTCTGGAAAGTTCTCTTGGACTTTCTATAAACAGACTCCAAGAAAAATTGCCCTTATTCCTCACAAACTCATACTTTCTTTCTGTCTTCCCTTTTTGACTCTCTCCTCTGTTGGTAGACCTAGAAGAAAGGCAGGCCTGGGCATTCAGTCCCATGGACCCAGGGGAAGCACCAAGTGAAGAAAAAGACAAGGGGAAGAGGGGTTCCTTCTCTATGACTAGGGACTGGCTGTCATGTCCAACAACTGCGTGAGTGCCAAAGTCAAAGCCAGTCTAATCTAGGAGCTCAGTGAAAACTAGGAGATGAAATTTATACAGTAGTTCCCCTTATCCATGGTTTTGTTTTTTGTGGTTTCGGTTACCCTCAGTCAATGGCAGTTTAATAATTTTCAATGCAAAATTCCAGAAATAAGTAATTTATACATTTTAAGTTGAGTGCCATTTTTAGTAGCATGAAGAAATCTTGTGCAGCCCTGCTCCATCCCACCAGAGACGTAAATCATCCCATTGTCCATCGTCTCCATGTTGTACTTAGGGAGGGAGGGAGGGAGAGAGAGATGGGGAGAGAGAGAGAGAGAGAGAGAGAGAGAGAGAGAGGGAGAGAGAGAGAGACCTATTCATATAACTTTTTATTACATAATATTCTTATAATTATTCTATTATTAGTTTTTGTTAATCACTTAATGTGCAAGTTACACATTAAACTTTATCATAGGTATGTATATATAGGAAAAACATAGTATATACAATATTTGCTGCTATACATGGTTTTCGGTATCCATTGAGGGTCTTGGAATGTATCTTCTTTGGATAAGGGAGGACTACTATAGTTAAACAGGGAGATCTCAAAGCAGTAAGAAATCCACTCATGATAAAAGCATGAGTGGACCAGGGGGGCACATCTTAACAATATGAACTGGTATATTTTGGACATTTCTGTGTGCCTAGCACCATGCCTAGCACTTTATGTGAAGAGCACCATTTAATTCTCACAACACTATAAGTTATGTACCACTAGCATTTCCATGGAGAAAAACTGAGGCTCTGTAAGGTTAGATAACTTGTGGGATATATGGGTAAGAATGGATAGAGCCAAGTTAGTGATGGGACCAGGATAAATTCTAGAGATTAAGTGCTGATGCTTTTCAAATCTCTCCTAGTGCAGGTTTACTTGTGTGCCATCTTAGTTGAAAAGGGATTGGTGAGAGTTAGAGTATTCCAGGCATGGTTATGATCTTGCCTTCAACCTAGTCACCCAAGTTATCTACTTACATGACATCATTATCTAGGACCCTTCATTCACCACTCAACTTCACCAGGTCCTGTCAATATTACTTCCAAAGGAAGGGTGTCTTGAATCTTTCCCTTCTTTTCCATTCCTGTGGATTCCAATCATCTCTCCTGTGTGTCTCAAGCATTTGTTCATAATATAGTCTTTCCTGTAAGTCAGCTAGGCAACTGCTCAGCTAGCTGCCTGCCGAGCAGCCCAGCACCAAGGAATAGACAAGGGTCATGTACAGTAACTACCCTATTCACTCAGCTTTTATTGAATGCAGGTTCGCTCAAAGTAGAACATCAACATACGTTAATATCCTACTCACACTCTAACAATCTAAGTGAAATACAACACACACACACACACACGCACACACACGCACACACAGCGCAATCAATAAGGGATAATGAACCTGAATCCCAGAGTCTCAGTCTGCAGGCCCAGGAGCCAGCACAGTGAGCAAGGGAGTTGTCAGCATCCTGCAAGGAAGGATCTCCAGAGCCAGGTGGGCAGCAGGGCAGGTGGAGTCTTCAGTTCAGCAGGGCAGAGCCTCCAGTGGCTGGTGCTAATGGAGATCATCATGATGAGGAGCAGCAGTCTGGTGTGTGGAGCTTGGCAGTCTCAGCAGTGGTCTGGCACCTGTCTCAGTTATACCCTGAAAGTAGTGTGCTCCACCTTTCTGGGTCTTTTCAATAAATGTCTTGACACCCCTGATGCCAACTGTGGAATTTGCCCCGGAGCCTATCCATGGTGGTCCCACTCTGCACCCATGGCTGTTCTGATCATGTGTGCAGATATCTTAGGCATTTCTCCTTGCCAGACATGTCTGTTCTGACTTAAGTAGTTCTCCTCTTGAACCAAAGTGTCAAGGCTGATTGGCAGCTGTCTTGGTTGACATAAGTGACTCCATTTTGTTTTATACACTTGAGGCTATCTTGAGTGGACCAATGCCATTTTATTGGTCCTGCTCTCCTGTGCTGTTATAAGATCTTAACTAGTATTTTAACTTCTAATTTTTTCCTGTCTTCAATCTGGTGTCCACCATCCTGTCTCAACCACCATCTTGGGCAAGCATGAGGCCCAGAAATCTAAACCACCAAGCCATAATTTGGCAAGGGGTTCACATGGAGCATTTACTGTGATAGTGAATGTGGGGAGGGTAATGTGGGATGGGTGAGGCTTGGGGGGAATCAGAATAAAAAACAGTGGCCCAGAAACCTAGCAAAAGTTCAAATATGGTGTCATTATTACTAGGAGCAAGCAGAGATCCAAAAATTGGGTCTTAAGCAAAGAGACTACACTGGATTCAGCCAGATGAACACATTCAGAAGGAGTATGACTAGAAGGTAAGATTTCTTATACAGGACTTCAGATTTGCCTGTAGGTGGGGACAAGACAGCTCCTCTTCGTAGCACTATATTAGTTTTCCATGCTACAGAACTACTTTAGCAGCTTGAAACAGTTGTCTCACAGTTTCTCAGGGTCTGGAGTCCAGGCACAGCTTATCTGTGTCCTCTTCTGAGGGTCTCACAGGCTGCCATGAAAGTGTCATCCAGGGCTGTGGTCTCATCTAAGGCTTAACTGGGGAAAAATACAATCCCAACCCATCCTCAGAACCCTTCTCCTCTCACTAACCACCCTCTCATCCACCAAAATTAGGAGGTATCCCACTTAAGAAGGAAAGCAGGACAGTGGCTGGCTGCTGTGTGAGTCAGGAGGCCCTCTCCCTGTTTCTCTCCCCAGCTAGACAAGCCCCGAGCTTGTTGTGTGGTCTGTTCTCCTGTTCACCCATACCTCCAGGCTCTCAATTCTTGCCTTCTTCCCTGTACTCCAGTCTCACTAGCTTTTTAGATTTTGTTATTGCATGATGCTCCTTCCAGCTCCACAACCTTACTGCATGTTATTCTACCTGCCTTGATTTTTTCCAGCCTGCTTCTCTTGGCTCATCCAACTCTCAGCTCAAATATCCTTGCTTAATCTGAGAGCAATAGGATCTGTAGGTGCAACTGAGGCTGACATTCTGAAGAACAAAAGTGGCTCCACTGTCTGATCCCTCTCCGATTTCTTCAGATTATCTCCAACTCAAGCATGTCTTAGCTCTGTTATTGCAAGCAATGGGTTCCCTTTTTTAAAAAGTACTATGACCTGGTTTAGAGGTATATCACATATCTTTGACTTAGTGCTCTGCTAAAGATATCAAATATTGTGACTACCATTTCCTGAGGGCTCTCTTGAGTGCACTGTACAATAAAATGTCCATGTCCCCCATAATTTCTTGGCCCTACATTCATTGGCTGTCTTGGAATAATTTGCCTCTGATTCTCTACAATGCCATGTCTAGTTTCTCTATGGCTGTGATATCAGGTCCAAGTTACTTTCTCATCATGTGCTCCAACGATAGACTAATAGACCTGTTTAGCGAGTTTTGAGAGACCCTTTCCTTGGCAGCCAGCTCTTTGGGAACACGCTGAAGGGTTCTCCCACCCTGGAGTCCAAAATCCAGCTCAGATATAGTCAGTGTCACTGTAGTAAGTCTATTTCTTCTCAAAAGAACAAGGCCATGGCTGGGATTACTGAAATGGACGCATCTGGGCTGGTTACCTTTGCTTTTGTTGGTGAGCAGCTACCTCCTTCTCTTTCCCTACCTTGACCAGCCTTAGCAGTTGAAGGGGACATTCAGGCTGAGCTTGAAGCAGAGTGTGGCACCAAATTTTGCTCCTGTCCAAACTTGTTATGAGTTCTAAGCAAGAATGTTCTATAGGTTAGTGTCCTTTGTTCCAATACCTGTCATGGCTATATCATTGCAGGAAGCTTTGCCAGTCTTCTGCATTAAATTTAAGAACTATCATGCTGCCCTGGCTGGTGTGGCTCAGTAGGCTGGAGTGTTGTCTTGTAACTGAAAGATGACAGGTTCCATTCCCAGTCAGGCCCATGCCTAAATTGCAGGTTTAATCCCTGGTCCAGGTGTGTATGACCCCCAGACTGGGCATGTATGGAAGGCAGCCATTAGATGTTTCTCTCACATCAATATGTCTCTGTGGATGATACCATCCAGCAGTATCCATCTCAGCTGCGGATGCTCATTGAAACACAAGAAAAACATACACAGAGACAACCAGGTCCTATGGGGGAATAGGAACAGAAGGGCCACTCTCTCTAGTGGAGAGAGCATGCCATATCGATTCCTAAGCAGATTTTTATTGAGAATACAGACTTAGTTTGTGGATTCAGTCTGGCAGAAAAGATCAAAAGAAGTAGGTGACTTACAAAGGTGCAGACAGAACCCCTGCTGTGATTCTGGGCAGAGATTGGAGTTTTAACACATGAAAGGATTACAGGTTCCAAAGGTTTCCTGTCTGTGCCTTTAAATTCCAAGTTAATAACATCCTCCAGCAAACAGATCTCACAGGATCTTGCACATTCTATGTCCCAGGCCTGATTACCCCGGGGGTCTGCCGTTTCTTGTCTGGGCTGTCCCTGCAGGCCTGAGTTAACAGAGAAGACAAAGGCAGCCAGGAGACTTGGATTTCTCACAAGGACTCAGGCTTTGACAAAGCCAAGGGGGCAGGGGTTGATGTCGATCACCCCTTCATTTCCATATCCCCGTGAATCTCTTCCCTTAGGGCATTCCCACATGGTCGCCTCTGTCTTAGATTCATTCTCTTTCTTAGAGAATTGTTACCCGTCATTGACTGCTGATCATGCTAGGGAAATAAGTTTTGTCTCCTTAGTGCCTTCTGGTCCGGAGGTCTTTCACTCAGCCTAAGTCACGGGGGGGTTACAGCTTCCTGAGACCAGGCAAGGCAGTCCCCAACATGTCTCTCCCTTCCTTCCTCCCTTTCTCTCTCTCTGAAAGCAATGAAAAAGTATCCTCAGTTGATGATAAAAAAAGAATTAACATACTATATTCACTCCCAAGCCCAATGTTCAGATGTTTAGCCAAACCCACTTGAGAACACGAATTATCCCAGAAATTTGATCCCTCAGATACGCTCCACTGGCAGCCTGGTGTGGGGACTCAGGTGGCTGCCTCTGCTTAGTTTTGAGTCAGTCCTGCACCAGTAACTAAATGCCTCTTTTGCTAGCCCTGGAGTTTTATCTCCACATACAAACCAGGTCCTACTTTCCTGATTAAAAACTCTGATGGCTTCTGTTGATACTTTCTAAGGTCTATAAGGCCCTGTGTAATCTAACTCCTGTCTACCCCTATAAATCATGTCAAAACTCTCTTCTCTGTGCTAGGTTTTACTATACTGACCTTCTTTCATTTCCACAGACATGCTAAGTAGTTTTCTGTCTCATGCATGCTATTCCCTTATCCTAGAAAACTTTCCTCTCCTCCTAACAACTGGATTTCAACTTGCACATTTCCTTCTCTGACCGTTTTAACAAATAGTCACATACACTATATTCTTTAACACAGCTCTAATTATAATTTTTTTATTCTTTAAATTTTTATTTTGTTTCTTTGATCTCCAGGCAGTCTCCTCAGCTAGTTTGTAAGTTCCATGAGGCCAGACCTTTGCCTATTTTTTTTTAAGCACTGCTTTTACTTTATCCCACAAATTTCGATAGTTTGTACTTTTATTTTTTCCAATACTTTTTTATTTCTCTGGAAACATCTTCTTTGACTTATGTGTTATTTCAAAGAGTGTTATTTGGTCTTCAAATATTTTGAGATTTTCAGCTACCTTTCTGTTATTATTTTCTAGTGTAATTCCATTATGGTCTGAAAGCATATTTTGTATGATATTTATTCTCTTAAATTTGATCTGGAATATTTTATGGTCCAGAATATGGTCTATCTTGGCAAATGTTCCTTGTGAGCTGAGAAGATTAAGTATTCTATAAATGTCAATTAGATCCAGTTGATTAATAATTATGTCTCTTTTCACCATTAAATTCCCAGGGGTCAACAGAGAACTTGGATTATAGAATGTGCTCCATAAATGTTTATTGAATAAGAGGAGAGAGAGCAAGCAAGAGGAAAGGAAGAACAGATACAGTGATCTCATGTTATTCCCTGACTAAAAGTTTTCAATATTTTGCTATTATATATACAATATATTTTTACCATTATTCTTCAGACTCAGTAGTAATGTGTCAAAGTAATTTACTATATTTCTTCTGTTGTTAGCACAATTATTTTATGCACCACTGGAGAAGGGGGAAAAGAAACACTGCCAATAAAATTGTGAAGTGCCATCAATTTCAAAGGTCTAAATATGAAACAGAGCAAGTCACAGGGTTGATGAAATATTGTAAATAGCTACAAGTCTGCCTTACATGCTTATTTAGCTCTGTATCCCCAGCACCAGGCACAGTACATGGCATAGAACTGATGGTCATTAACATGAGTTTAGTTATCTGAGTGTCACTGACTCCCCTCCACTAGCCACCTGGCCATCCTTTGTTCCCAGACCTGCTATTTCCTATGTTCCAATGCTGTCAGTGTTCTTAACTGGCCAGAGATTTTAATTTCTTTTGAAATACCTTTGCTGCACAAATATATGATGCTGTTTTATGTTTCTCATGAGCCAGCTGTAGGCAGCCAGCTACATTACAGCTACATATCTGCCAAGCTCACATGTGTGTTCCTGGAACTACTATAATAGCTTGATGTCCTCTCCCCCTCTCTCGACTCCCTCAACACAACTGCATTTAGCCTAGTGACACCGACAGGTCGTAGATGCTGTGGCAAACCAGTGAGGAAAGGAGAACTGGGGTGGGGGGACTTTGGGAAGCTTCAAATAAGTTCCTGGTTACTCCTTGTCCATCCACTGGGTTGGCCTTCCCTAAGCTTTATTTGCTTGTAATATCTACTTTGTGAAAGCAAAAAGAAGTAAAACTCAGGGATCTTCACCCCAGTCAAACAAATGCCATTCCTTTTCATCCTTTTAACAAGGACTGCTTTAAAATGAGGATTCCAAATGGGTATCATGGTGGAGTACATGTAGCCTCTCCATTCAGCCAGTGTGGTATTGGTTTTGAAACATGTGATTAGACTGTGCATTCTCCAGCTGGCCAGCACATCACTTCCTAACCATTTTACTGCCATATGTTCACGTAGTCCTGTTACCCACTGGACCCTTGAAAGTATTTGAATGTTTGACCTTTGCCTTGAGTGTGTGGTTTTTCTTCTCCAGGAGGCCCTCCGGCTCACCATGTACCCTAACTTTTCTAACCCTCATATTGAGATTGATTGGCCATTAGAGATGGGTCAGTTTCTCTAACTGTAGAGAAAACTATACCCCGAAGTTAAAATAAACTGGTTATAGAAATGTTTGTTAGATACATTTATTGGTGCCTATATTTATTGTTAGATATATTTATTGGTGTAGCTATAAAAATAATCCCTGCCTCTATTTCCACAGGCTCCAACACCCATGGTCCATCTTTGTGGCAGTACTGGAGAGAGGAGGAGGATAGACAGAATTTAAAAAATTGTCACAATGTTGACATTTAAAATTTCATCAAGAATTTTGGGATGTAAGACCTTCCTCTAAGCCTAGCTCTAACTCATACCTTCCAAACAGATCTTTCATGTTTTCACTTTGAATTTATAAAACACAGGCAAAGGAAGATAGTGTTAGGTGAAGTTACAAAGACTTGGGTTCTAGTGTGTCCTTTAATGCATGGCCACAGGGAGTAAGTGTTCTTTCCTCTCCTTTGTGAAGTCAGTTGGGCATAGAAAACAAGTGATTCAGAAGTTAAACGTAAAACTGAAATACTCCCACCTGTTTAAGGAATAAAAAAATAAAAATGTTTTCTGGAATTGGCTGCTTTTAATCTTTTAATAGTAGTTTCCACTTCACTTTGCCATTCTGCCTCACCTTTTCCTCTCCCTTCTACCCCCTGCAAGGTATTCATCCCCCTGGAAAAAAAAATTGAAGTTTCCAAATTCTTATTTGAAAACTGCTGAGACCCCATGCTGGTTGAACCCCCCCTGAGGATAATAGAAGAGTAGTGCATTCTGGGGCAGTAGCCCTTATTTTTTCTACTGAGCTAGTTTAAAGTCAGCTTTATTAGGTTTCATAATTATTTTCCAAATAAGACTTTTTATTTCACAGACTAACCAATTGAAATCTACTGTGATAAATGAGGCCTATTAGAAATGAAACACACTTGTTTTGAAAATTATTTTACATTTGAGCAGGGAATTCTTCTGCATTTATATAAAAGTAAAATTTTTCTACTAATCACACAAGGAATGTACCCACTAAAAACATAGGTACCATTGCTTCTGCCTTTTGTGATGTCTAATCCCAAATACCTTCTATTTTCTATTACAGGGTCAATCCTTTAATTTATGTCTTGTTTTGTGAGATATAATTGACATATAACACTGTGTAAAGTTAACGTATATAGCACTTTGGTTTGATACACTTATGTATTGCATATTGCCACAGTAGTGTTAACTAATATCTCCACCATGTGTCATAATAATAATTTCTTTTTTGTGATGAGAACACTTAAGATCTAGTAGTCTCTTATAACCTTCTCTAGTAGTCTCTTATAACAACATTGGGTTGGCCAAAAAATATGTTTAGTTTTTTTCTGTAAGATAAAAGACAGTTTTCATTTTCACCAATAACTTTATTGATTTGGATATTTTGAGTATGTCAGCTATCTCTCACTATTGGTTTCTAGTGAGTAGAGGCCAGGGGTGCTGCAAACCATCTTCCAATGCATAAGAAAGCCCCACAGCAAAGAATTTTTTGGCCAAAGTGTCAATAGTATCAAGAAACTTTGCAAACCACTTTGACATGTTCAGTCAGTCACAGCACCTTCTCCATATACTGCACAAATCTTTTTTGCATTTCAGTTGTGTTTTTACTGTTCTTGAAATAATAAAGCATAATATGCCAAAAATGTTACATATCTTCTTCCAGCTTCAATATTAAAATGGCTATACAAAAATTCACCAATTTGATAAGTTTTTTAAATGCATGCTGATATGACAGCTGCCACAATACAGTCTAACAAAATTTTTTCAAATAAAGTTAAAGACAACTAAACACTATTAGAGCCATCATACAGGAAAAACCAAATGAACTTTTTGGCCAACCCAATATGCAATACAGTATTGTTAACCACAATCACAATGCTGTGCATTAGATCTCTAAAATTTATTTATCTTCTAACTGCAAATTTATACCCTTTTACCAACATCTCCCCAATTCTTCTATCTGTGCCCCCCACCCATGGTTTCTATGATCTGGCTTTTTAGATTCCACATATAGTGAGATCATACAGTATTTGTCTTTCTCTGTCTGACTTATTCCATTTAGCATAATACCCTCAAGGTCCATCCATTTTGTTGCAAATGTCAGGACTTCCTTCTTTTTTTATGGCTGAATAATAATCCATGATATATACAAGGTCTGTTCAGAAGGCATCTGGCCATGTAATATGAAAAACAGACACTTAATGAAGAAGGTACAAGATACAAGAAACATGGTATGTAGGACAATGACACCTTAGTCCCCTTCAAAGTAGACACCTTGAGACCTCACACAGTTGTCCCAAGCACCATCAGCTGCCCTGTCCTACTGTCCTGAATCTCATGAACAGTCTGAAGTCTCTTCCCTTTCAAAGGCTATGTTAGTTTTGGGAAAAGCCAGGAGCCACAGGGCACCGAATCTGGGCTATCGTAGGGCTGAGTCACCTGGTTGATTTGATGTTTCACAAAAAACTCTGCACGAGATGTGGTGCATGAGTGGGTGCACTGTCATGATGAAGCTGTCAGTCTTCCGGTTGTCCATAGCTGCTGCCTTCGGAATCATTGGAATAGTTTCCATGGAGAATGTTCAAGCTTAATGTAAAATTTGATGCAGATTTGTTGCTGTACTCACTCATTTTGAATGTGACGGCCACACAGTACACATCCTCACTCAACAGTGTCTACAGCCCCCACTAACTGGTACAGTGAAGTCATCGTTCACTCATGTGATTTCCAGTCCATACTCCTTGGCTGCCAGGTCACATTAATGTCATGCAAACCATTCTTATTATATTAACAATGGTGGAACTTTTTCAAGACAGATCTCATATATATACCACAGTTTTTTATTCATTAATCTGTTGAAAGACACTTAAGTTGTTTTCATATTTTGACTACTGGGAATAATGCTGCAACAAACATGGGAGTGCAGATATCCTTTCAAGATCCTGTCTTCATTTCCTTTGGATATATACCCAGAAGTTGGATTGCTGGATCATATGTTTCTACTTTAATATTTCAAGGAAACTTGTGCTCGCTTCAGCAGCACATATACTAAAATATTTCAAGGAAACTACATACTGTTTTCCATAGTTGCTATTCTAATTTACATTCCATTCCTATCTACAGTGCATAAGGGTTTCCTTTTGTTCACACCCTCACTAACACTTGTTTTCTCTTGCCTTTTTCATGGCAGCCATTCTTAGAGATGAGATATCTCATTGTGATTTTGATTTTCATTTTCCTTGTGATCAGTGGTTTTCAGCACTTTTTTGTGTGTCTTTTGGTCCTTTGCATGTCTCATTTGGAAAAATGTCTATTCAGTTCCTCTGCATATTTTTAAGTCAGATTGTTTGGTTTTTGTTGTTGAGTTGTATTAGTTCTTTATATATTTTGGATACTAACCATTTATGAGATATATGGTTTAAAAATCTTTTCTTCCATTCTGTAGGTTACCTTTTTATCTTATTGTTTCTCTTTCTGTGCAGAAGCCTTGTAGTTGGATGCAGTCCCATTGCTGAATTTTGCTTTTGTTGTTTGTGCTTTAGGTGTCATGTACAAAACCATTGCCAAAACCAAAGTCAAGGAGCTTTTTCCCTGTGTTTTCTCCTAGGAGTTCTAAGGGTTCTGGTTTTATGTTTAAGTCTTTAATACATTTCAGGTGAATTTTTGTAAGTGGTGTAAGATAGAGATTCAGTTTCACTTTTCTGCAGGTAATGATCCAGTTTTCCCAGCATTATTTATTAAAGAGACTATCCTATTGATCTATTACTGACTCCCTTGCAAATATTAGCTCACTGTATATGCAAGGATTTGTTTCTGGCTTTTGTGTCTTTTCCATTGGTCTATGTATCTATTTTTATGCCAGTATCATACTCTTGATTGCTATACTTTTGTAGTATAGACTGAAATTAGAAAGTGTGATGCCTCCAGCTTTGTTCTTCTTTCTCAGAATTGCTTTGTCTATTAGGGTCTTTTGTGGTTCCAAATAAATTTTAGAATTATTCATTCATTCTGTGAAAAATGCCAATAGAATTTTGATAGAGATTACATTGAATCTATAGATGGCTTTGGGTAGTATGGACATTTTAACAATATTAACTCTTGTAATTCATGAACATGGGATACCATTTGTATTTTCTTCAATTACTTTTATCAAAGTTTTATAGTTTTCAGTGTACAAATCTTTCAGTGCTTATCAGGTGTCAGTCTTTTTCAATAACAAATTCTCGATGATAAATGTTACTTAATTAAATATGTATTAAAATAGAAGAAAAAGTAAATCAGTTAGTGAGAATTGATAATATTAGCAGTTCATTTTTTTAAATGTCTATTCATTATAGATATATCCTCCAATTAAGCAATTTTGCCACACACCCAATACAGTAATGTGCTCATTATTTTGGGGGTGGAAGAGAATTTGGATCATAATTACAGAATCATCTGGGTAAAGAGAGGATAAAAGATATTCAGAGGCATCCTCCTGTGCAAGAGGAGAGTCACGCTGACATCATCCTGCGTGAAGGGGAATCTGCCCTTGCTCTGAGCACATTACATTTCAGCAATTCTAGACACCTGGGAGGGGTTGGAAGGCCAATAAGCTTCAAAATAATCTAGATTTTAAGAAATTGCTCACCCACTGGCAATTGAAATTAATAATACTCTTCTTTTTTAAATTTTAAATAAATTTAAATTTACAATTAACATTTAATTTCAGAGAAACTGAGTATCATAACATCAAGCTCAACAAACAAATCTACTCTTAAAAAAAACAATAACATCCAAAAAGTAGGCCAAAAATACATATTTGAATTTGAAAAGGCAAAAATATATAATCCCAAAATATATGGGTATTTGTCAGAATATAATCTGAGAAAATCTGTTTTATTCCATTTCCCCCTTCATTATTTTAAAATTAAAATGTAGTTGACACACAATATTATATTCATTTCAAGTGTAGAACAGAGTGATTTATACTCTACAGTGTGATCACCATGATGTCTAGTAACCATTTCTCAACATACAAACTTATCATGACATTGACTGTATTCCCTATGCTGTACATTACATCCTCATGACTTATTTATTTCATCCCCTTCACCTTTTTCACCCATTCTCCACTCCTCTTCCATCCAGCATTCTCTGCACAGCTGAATGACCACCAGTTCGTTCTCTGTATCTATAAGGCTGTTTGTGTTTTGATTTGTTTGTTTGTTTTGTTTTCTAGATTCCACATATGAATGTAAGTGAAACCATATGGTATTTTTCTTTCTCTGACTTATTTTACTTAGTATAATACCCTCTAGGTCCATCCATATTGTCTCAAACAGCAAGATTTCATTCTTTGCCATTTGAGACATTCTTATCCATTGCTGGATAATATTATTTTTATTACTGAATAAGATGTAATATTCACATCTTCTTTATCCATTCATCTATTGATGGATGCCTAGTTTGCTTTCATATCCTGGGCGTTGTAAATAATGCTGTAATGAACATAGGGGTACATATGTCTTTTTGAATTAGTGTTTTTGTTTCCTTCAAATAAATGCCCAGAAGTGGAATTGCTGGGCTTCATGGTAGGTCCATTTTTAACATTTTGAGAAACCTTCATTCTGTCTCCATAGTGGCTGCACCATTTAAATTTCCACCAATGGAGCATGAGGGTTATTTCTTCACTTCCACACCCAACACTTGTTATTTTTGATAGCAGCCATTTTGACAGGCATAAGGTGATACATCAAGCTAAAACACTTTTGCAAAGCAAAGTAAATCATCAATAAAATGAAAAGACAACCTACTGAATGGGAGAAGATATTTGGCAATGACATGTTTGATAAGAGGTTAATTTTCAATATGTATAAAGTACTCATAAAACTCAACATCAAAACAATAAACAATTTGGCCCTGACCATTGTGGCTCGGTTGGTTAGGCATCATCCTGCAAAGTGAAAGGTCACTGGTTCAATTTCTGATCAGGGCACATGTCTGGGTTGCAGGTTCAGTCCACTACTGGGGCACATATGGGGCAACTCATCTATGTTTCCCTCTCACATCAATGTTTCTCCCCCTTTCTTTCTCCCTCCTTTCCCTTCTCGCTAAACATAAATAAATATTAAAAAAGAAATACAAACACAAAAAAATTACTTTATTTTTTAATATATTTTATTGATTATGCTATTACAGTTGTCCCATTTTCACCCTTTATTACTCTCCACCCTGCACACCCCCTCCCACCCTCATCCCCCCCCTTTAGTTCATGTCCATGGGTCTTACATATAAGTTCTTTGGCTTCTACATTTCCTATACTATTCTTAACCTCCCCCTGTCTATTTTCTACCTACCATTTATGCTACTTATTCTCTGTACCTTTTCCCCCTCTCTCCCTCTCCCACTCCCTTGCTGATAAACCTCCATGTGATCTCCATTTCTGTGATTCTGCTCCTGTTCTAGTTGTTTGCTTAGCTTGTTTTTTTTTTTCAGTTGTTAATAGCTGTGAGTTTGTTGTCATTTTACTGTTCATATTTTTGATCTTCTTCAATTTCTTAGATAAGTCCTTTTAACATTTCATATAATAAGGGCTGAGTGATGGTGAACTGCTTTAACTTGACCTTATCTGAGAAGCACTTTATCTGCCCTTCCATTCTAAATCATAGCTTTGCTGGATAGAGTAATCTTGGATGAAGGTCCTTGCCTTTCATGACTTGGAATACTTCTTTTTAGTCACTTCCCTTGCCTGAAAGGTTTCTTTTGAGAAATCAGCTTATAGTCTTATGGGAACTCCTTTGAAGGTAACTGTCTCTTTTTCTCTTGCTGCTTTTTAAGATTCTCTCCTTATCTTTTATCTTGGGTAATATAATTACGATGTGCCTTGGTGTGTTCCTCCTTGGGTCCAGCTTCTTTAAGACACTCTGAGCTTCCTGGACTTTCTAAAAGTCTTCCTTTGCCAGATTGGGGACATTCTCCTTCATTCTTTTTTCGAATAAGTTTTCAATTTCTTGCTCTTCCTCTTCTCCTTCTGGCACACCTATGCTTTGGATGTTGGAATGTTTAAAGATGTCCTGGAGGTTCCTAAACCACTCCTGTTTTTGAATTCTTTCTTCATTCTGTTCTGGTTGAGTGTTTCTTTCTTCGTTCTGCTCCAAACCATTGATTTGAGTCCTGGTTTCCTTCCCATCACTGTTGATTCCTTGTATATTTTCCTTTATTTCACTTAGCATAGCCTTCATTTTTTACTTTAATTTGTGACCATATTCAACCAATTCTGTGTGCATCCTGATTACTAGTGTTTTGAACTGTGCATCTGATAGGTTGGCTATCTCTTCGTCACTTAGTTGTATTTTTTTCTGGAGCTTTGATCTATTCTTTCATTTCGGCCTTTTTTGTGTGTGCCTTGGCATGCCTGTTGCATAGTAAGTGGTGGAGCCTTAGGTGCTCGCTAAGGGCAGAGCAACCCACATCCCTGCGTTGTGACGCTGTATGTGGGGAAGGGGTCCGAGAGGGAACAATGGCATTTGCTCAGCTCTCTGTGGGATTTCAGTCACTTCCCTTGCTACCCACAATCAAGTTGGGTCCTTCTGGTGCTGGTTCCCTGGTGGGTTGGCTTGTGTACGTTCTAGGACCCTGTAGGTCTCTCCAACGGGCTCTCCTATGAGACTGCAAGTTTCTCCTGCTGCAGCAACCTCCACAGGTGTTTTCAGTCAGAGGTGTTTTTTTTTTAAGAATTTATCTATTTTTTTTAGAGAGGGGAAAGGAGGGAGAAAGAGAGAAACATCAATATGTGGCCTCTTGTGTGGCCCCCACTGGGGACTTGGCCTGCAACCCAGGTATCTGCCCTGCCCTGACTGGGAATAGAACCTGTGACCCTTTGGTTCACAGCCCGCACTTAATCCACTGAGCTATACCAGCCAGGGCTTCAGTCAGAGGTTTTGAGCCCTTATTTCCCCAAGCTGGAACCCTGGGTTGTGCAGTCTGTCTCATGCCCTAGTTGTTCCTCCGGGCTTATCTGCACACGAATGTGGGACCGCTCCATCTACAATCTGCCAACTCACCAGGTCTACCAGCTACCACCTTGCCTTGAGTCCTCTTTGCCCAGCTGCCTGTCTTCACCCCTCCTACAGATCTGGGTGAGTGTTTCTTCTCAAACTTCTTGGTTGTCAGACTTCCTTCCATACAGTTTGATTTTCTGTCAGTTCTGGTTGTTTTTGTTTTTAAATTTGTTGTTGACCTTCTTTTGCTTGTTTGAGGAGTCACAGTGTGTCTACCTATGCCTCCATCTTGGCCAGAAGTCCAGAAAAATTATTTAAAAAAATAAATAAATAATGTGATCTAAAAAGGGTAGAGAATATGAAGACATTTCGCTAAAGAAGACATACAGATCACCAATAGACCTGAAAAGATGCTCAACACCACTAATCATCAAGGAAATGCAGAACAGTATTCTTCATGATGTTTTAATTCTTCATTTTCATGACTGTAAGCATACTTTGCAGTCCCCTTGGGTCCTATCCACACACATATTCACATATTATCATCCTAATAGAAGATACCTTGTTTTTTCATATACTAAATAAAACACAGTAGATTTCCAAAATTCAGTATGAGTTTATTTACAACATCTTATAGCATTAGTACTGTTACAGAGCAACAAAGGGGGCCTCAAAGGCAATATACTATTACCCGAAAGGAACCCCCTGAGGTTTGTTATGTCTGCCGCCAAAGGAAAGCTATCTCTCAATGCCAGAGATTCAGTGAAAAGGAAAGGAATTTATTATTCATTCGAAATAACACAAACTAAAGTTCCCCACAAATGCACACAGTCCTCCCAGCACCCTCCACGTAGCAAAAGGGAGCACCTCCAAAGCCTCGTGGTCCTGACTCTCTCTCAAGCCTCATGGTCCCAGCCAAGATACCAAAGCCGCATGGTCCTAAACAGACCTGTTGTCCCAAAAAGTGAGACGCATGGTCCCAGAAGAGAGACATGGTCCCAAAAGGAGAGACGTGTGGTCCCAAAGAGAGATGCCAAATGGCTGCCTCACTGGGTTTAAATCCCAGCGCCAATCTTCTTCTGCAGCCCCATTACTGGCTCCTCCTACTGTTGGCTACAGCTGCCAGCATTCTGGGCAGGTGTGCCCTCTGGTGTGGAGACAATTATCTCCAAGCTCTTCTGAACCCTATTACAAATCCCTATTTGGGGCTCCCCTCTTGACTGTACCCTATTACAGTACTATCTAGTATGCTGGCCTGTTTTGAATTTTACTAAGTCTAAGAATACCCTAATGAGGAAGGAATCGAAAACATGATTTTCCCATAGCAACAAAGGAGCTAGTCATTTCTCTGATGTACATTAAGACTTCCTGATTAAATTCTTTTTATCACTGTGATTTTCTAAATCTATTTTAATAGAGCTACATTTCCCATTTTAGATTCTGTGAATACTGATGTCATCATTGATAAAAAAAATAAAATTCCCGGCTGACATAACAATCAGCTCCATATTAAATGAAAGAAAACACTAGGGAGCAGAATTAACCAATTACAACGTGTTGTTCAGTTTCCTTGAGGGCACTGCCTCCCAAATTAATGATAATTTACTCTTTTTATTTGTAATGATTTTATACATACTTTTTGAATAATAATATAGGCCCAGAGTTGTACTCAAAAGGCAAAGAGTACAAGATGCAAAGTAAGTATCTCTTATCAGTGGAAATGCTATTCACTGTTAGTGGGTGTATAAACCATTTTGGACAGCAAATTGGCATTAGCCAGTGAGATTGAAAGTGTGGAATTTCCATTTCTGTTAATGAAGGACTAAGCAAATGGGACCAATCCTCCCATGAACAACAACTAAAGACTTCAAATGTTTAAAATCCATTATTATCAAAAAGCTAACAGGATGTTTAGGATGGACATTTGGGATCACTTTGAAAGAAATTGGGAAATACTGGAGTCCAGGCTGCCCAGATGTCAGGAGCATGGGGAACCCTGTCTCAATGGGGGATGGGACTGTAGGTTTTGCAGCCCTCAGGGTCCCCCCGCAAAGTGGGAACTTTAGAGCTTCTTTCAATTCACATCAGTTAGATACAGCCTATCTCATCCTTTTTTCTCTCATAAGTCCTTGAAATAGCATTTGTCTGTTTGGGGAAATACTGCTATTGCTTCTTCCAGAATCCAAGCTTAACAGGGGTAAAAGCAAACCATGGAAAAGTAGAGAAGCAGCTAGCCATGCCCTCTCCTTTTCCCACTGCAAATCTCTTTCCTGGAGCAGGATCCAGCTGGGATTGAGGAAAGCTCTATCCTGTTGATAAAAATGGAACACATTTGTAAAGTGCAGTAGTTTCTTAAAATGTACTATGGAAGCAGATAACTTTGTGTGTACAAAGGGAAAATGATGCTTCAAATATCTTAGGTATTAGGTTTCTTGGTATACATGTTTTTCCATACTACCTGAATTTCATTCATGATCCCTTTAGGCTGATAAGTTGCTGGATCAATAAAGGTTCCCGCAGAAAGTAAAATTATTGATTGAATTATTCAATTTTCTACAGGTGACATTTTTAAGATTGTTTTTGTTCAATGTCAATCTTTTCATGTTCCATCATACTTCTCCAGTGAATGGGGTTCTAGCTTTATGAGAATTAGGTTTTCATTACTGTGTGCTTTGATCACATAAATATTCCTCAATAACCTATTTTCAAAATGCATATTGTCTACTGAAATGAAAAGAGTTTTATACATGTGGCTATTTTTGTTGGTGGTGGTGATAGTGGTAAGGTAAAAAGAGATACTTTGAATGACATGTGTATGCTCCATTTAAAAGTCCATTCAAAATGGTTCATTGAGGGCCTACTATACACAGATCACTATTTTAGAGACTGGCAGTATATGAAAATAAACTATTTGGTCATGTGGCTCCTGACCTCATCTTGTATAAGAATTGATTGACAGGATTTTCTTTTTTACAGGTCCAGTCTGACATGTCTCTTCCATTTTTTCTGTCTATATATCTTTGTTCTTATATTTGTAAATAAAGTAAGACTCTCCCAATATTAATGTGGTAGTAATAATTCATTGCTGATTATAGCAAAATTCATGTTAGTTGGAGTAAAGTTATTAATGGAATAGCACCAACTAATTAGGTTTGAAAAAGTAAAACTCAAAATCTGGGCCCTGGCTAGCGTAGCTAAATGGATTGAGCGCGGGCTGCGAACCAAAGTGTCGCAGGTTCGATTCCCAGTCAGGGCACATGCCTGGGTTGCAGGCCATGACCCCCAGCAACCACACATTGATGTTTCTCTCTCTCTCTTTCTCCCTCCCTTTCCTCTCTAAAAATAAATAAATAAAATCTTTTTAAAAACCCTCAAAATCTGAGATGTAGCTTCACAGAATAAATAGTTGCCTGAAATTGTTAGTGTCATTGGATTTTTCATTTTTTAGTAACTGAACTACATCTATAATTAAAGTGGGATTTCATTAAAGAAAAATCTTTTTTATTATCTCATTCTGTCACAAGAATCTCCTCCAATAAATAGGGGTGTTTGTGTGTGTGTGTGTGTGTGTTGCCAAGAAATGTATGTACTTAGTCAACATGCTTCCCTGGGTTGCAGCTGACAGACTGGATCCTCATTCCAGCCCTGCTACTTTTGTCTGTGAGAGTTCGTTACACTATCTAGCCTGAGTTTTCTAATCTACAAAATGGAAGAAATAGCCCCAGCCATAATGTTGTGCACAGTGGACACATCATTAATGTTCATTCCTTCTTTCATTTCAACACAGTTATCAGACCATGTTCAATTTGAGGAATTTTAAATTAGTGGCTCAACTGTGGAATAATAAGGGAAGTTCTCGGTTTGATGTGTGTGAATTTACACTAAGAACTTTCGCATTTGGCCTGGTTAACAGTAAAATGAACTGTTTGAAGAAGAATGAAGAAAGATATTATAATCAAAATAAAATTAACCCAAATCAGTGGCAGCTGCAATTTGCTGATGTTCAGCAAAAAATATAGAAAACAGGTCTCAAGTGTGATCGTTGGAATTGTGGATGTTGTGTGAAGGAATATTTTTTCTATTTCACTGTTATTACTAAATCATTGCTGCATTGGGTTTAACTCATACTGTATAAATTGTCTAATGAAGAATCATTTCTTTTTTTTAATGAAACACAAATGTTGAGAACACCAAGAAACATGGGATAATAATTGTCTAGTTAGTAACAGGCAGTTCTTCAGACCTACCAAATCAAACTCTGATTAGGGAACTATAAACGTGCATTTTAAAGAAGCACCCACATGATTCTTTTGCGCACAAATAGGTTAGTATCACTAGAAAAAAGGCTTTTAGTAACCGCTGTATGTTGAACTCTTCCAGATCTTAAGGAGTCCTACAGGGCTGTTAAGAGAATTGTGGTGGTTGCAAACTTTGCTCTGGTATCAGTGGGAAAGGTAACGTTATGACATTGTAGCTTGAAGTAAAATTATGACATTGCTTATTGAGAAAGCCAAAAAAGCCTTCTGTTGACTGTCCTGGAAGGCTCAAGGATACTTGGAGCTGCCAAGTAGGTTAGGACAGAAGCTGCTTTGGAACTGCCTTGGGGCTTGCTGAGTGATTCTTGCCAAGTGATGGGGTCCACAAGGACCTGAGGACTGGGGTCCTGGTTCCCTGAGAATTGGACACTGCCCCATTAAATGATATTTATTTAGTATCTCTATGATAATTTTAAAGTCTAAGTTTATAGTGTGTTTTCGTCCTGTATAACCATGTTTTAAATGGTATGACAGCTAACTTCAGTTATAAAAACAGTAATAAATCCTTCAAAAAGCCAGCAGTAGCAAGGCTCACAAATGAGGAAGGCCCACAAACCACATTCTGTCAGGCCACTGGGAACACTCAGAAGCTTTCCAAGGGGCACCCAGGCAGAAAGGTGGTTCTCAGGGAATCAGTTCCATAATGTGAATTTTGCTCATAGTCTCTCTAAACATGATCTGAGAACACTCGTGTGGTTTAACAGTTATACAGGCTCCTCTTTCTACTTTGCTTTCAGTTTACAAAGACTAGCCAACCTCTGTCCATGGCTAATCTTACTATGATGCAATTCCTGGGTTGAGAAAACCTCCATGGTGCAAATAAAAAAAAAAAAAACGTGAAATATTGTTGTTGGCACTGAGAAACTGAATGCCTGTACTGACTGGGTGACTAACCTTTTTTCATTTCAAAATAATTTCCAAATCTTGGCTTTCAACAAAATTAAAGGAAGGTCTAACCAACAGATAATAAAAAATACTTCTTATTGATAGATTGCTATGTGATTTGGGGCATATATAAGTGGCAAGGAGTTCAAAGAATTGAGTAATGTTACTAGAACAAAACTCACTACATTCCCAATTACTAACTTATGGACAAAGTTTCTCACACATAAGAAATAATTAAAAATAGAAATAATTGAAGCTGAATCCTGACTTATTTCAGAAATAAAGAGTTATACACAGATATGTCAATTAAAAAATAAGGCTCATTTATTTCCTTAAAGATACATAATGTTAAATAATTTAATTATCAACATTTATGATATATTTATGTTATTCTGATCAATTGTGTATCAGTGATTGTAGTAATAGTGCAAACCAAAATTTAAAAATGCTAGGTGACCTCATGGTCACTGGAAATTAAATTTTCATTTCTATTTTTATTTCTATACATATTTTTATTTTAAAAAATTATGATAAGGTAAAGACACTAAGCTATAAAATATATTAGGTTAAAATTCTGAGTGAAAGTGAAGTAGGAAAGAAAGAAAAAAATTCAAACTATTCGAAGAACTTTCTTTTTCTAATAGTTTTTTTAGTGTACATATCAAATCCTTATGATATAGACATTCCACTGGACATGTTTTAAAATGTAATATAAGAGTTTTAAGTATCAATTTTTATAAAGTGCCAAAAATTACATCACTTGCCACTATAAATGGTATCTAAGTATTTTAGATATTTAAAATTTATTGTATAGATTTAAAGTTTTAAAATGTTGGGGAGGTATATAGTTTTCAACACTATTTGACAGGACACAGCAGCAAAACATTTAAAAACCACTGGTCAGCCAGCAGTAACCTGCAAATCTGCAAATGTCTGGATTGTTAAATGGTTGTCACACTGCAGAAGTCGAGGTTTCTGCCCCACCACGGGTTCTTACGAAGTAGCTCAGAGGTGGAGCACATTCCTGAGACAGACCAGGCAGCTGCAGGGGCATTCCGACACCAGTAGCCCATCAGACTAGTAGACCTTGAGAAGTACACTTTGATCTAGGCTTTCTTTCTTCCCAGTTTTGGGGAACACAGTGAGTCCTGAGGTGTAGATTGATCTGTGTGCATGTGTTAACTTGCTCTGCAATTTGAATTCTTAAATTTGTTGGATGAGGTTCCCCAGTTTATTACTTTCTTACTGTTGTCCATATATTTCCTCCCAAAATCCATCCATGAAAACAGTTTGAAGCCATGTAAGAAGCCATAAAAACTCCTGAAGTTCACTGAGTACGGATTCACCTCTGTTGTTGTCTACTTGGACATTCATTCATTCATTCATTCGTGGCCTAGAATGGCACTGAGGACCTGAAGAAAAATCAGGGAAGCTCCCTACACTCAAGTAGCTTCCAGTCCAGTGAGTGATTCAGCCACTTGAACCAATAATTTTAGTACATCAAGGAAACTTCAAAACAAAGAACAAAAGGCTTTAGAAACTCAAGTTAATAAGCTACAAAATCTGCCATGAAATTGGAAAGGTTTCACAGAGGAAGAAACGAAGCTAAATTTGAACCCAAAACAGCAACATGAGGTAAGAACTGAGTAAATCACTCACCATAATCCATCCATCTCTCCATCCATACATACACACACACAATACAATGTGAAATATAATTCTTACACTAACTACCTGGAGTTAGTGCAGACATCACAGGTTGAGGGCATGGACTCCTAAAAAAGTTACCCTCACTTCAGATATCAGTCACAAGTTTGGGGATTCCCTGCCAGCCACACTTCTGATCAACTGGCTATAAATTTGGGCATTCCTATAACCCCCTTCCCCATTTGATAACTTACAAGAATGACTCACAGAACTCAGGAAAGCACTAACCTTACAATTACAGTTTTATGAATGCAAATCAGGGACAGCCAAATGCAGACACACATGGGTGAGGCCTGAGAGGGTTGCAAATTTGGAGCTTCTGTGTCCTCAGGCTATGTCACCATCATTGGTGATATGTACCACCAACCAGAGAGCTCACCTGAACTTTGGGCAGCTAGAGTTTTTACTGGAGTTTCATTACCTAGGCGTGACTCTATCATTGGCCACATGACTGAAGTTACTCTCCAGCCCCACCCTTCTCACCAGAAGTAGGACAGATGTCGTGTGGCTCAAAATCCAAAATCTCTAATCACAGGTTGGTCTTTTTGGTGTGACCAGTCCCATCCTGAGTTATCTCATTAGCCTAAACTCAGGTGTGGTCCCAGGGGCCTACCATGAATAATGAAGATACTCCTATTCCTCAGGAAGTTCCAAGGGACCAGGGACAACCAAATTCTTTACTATACAAAATTATTCTTAAAATCCTTTCATTGGGATTCATTACCTTTAGGATATATATCACCATGGCCCTGTGTGATCATATTTCAGTCATCTTTACGAGTCTTATCTCCTCTTCACTCCCTGCCTAACACATACACTGGACTTTCTGTAGTTCCTCAAATACATTATCCACTTTCCTTATGACCAGGCTTTTCCACATGATATTTTGTTTTCCTGAAACAATCTCCATTCCCAAATTTCCTTAATAAATCTCACAAATATTTTGACCTTAACTCAAATATCACTTCCAGAATTTTCCCTGACCTCATCTAACCTCCCAGGAAAGGTTTCAGGTCTTCCTGCTGTATGGCTTCATAAAATCTGCACTTGTCTTTCATAGCACTGTTTACATATGTAATTAAATGCTTAATTGCATTTATTTCTTTTGTGTGTGTGTGTTCTATATTCTTATTTTTTCTTTTTTTAAATTTTATTTTAATCATTGTTCAAGTACAGTTTTCTGTCCTTTACTCCCATTCCTTTATACTTGTTCGTGTAAACCCTTCCCCTTTTCCCCTGAAATTCCCTCCCCTCTCCCCTGTGGTCACTGTCAGCCTGTTCTGTATTTCAGTGTCTTAGGTTATATTTTGCTTGTTTGTTTGTTTTGTTGTTTAGGTTCCTGTTAAAGGTGAGATCATATGGTATTTGTCTTTTACTGCCTGGCTTATTTCACTTAGCATAATGCTTTCCAGTTCCATCCATGCTGTTGCAAAGGGTATGCATTTATTTCTTATCTTACCAATGCTTCTTAACTTTTTGTCTTTTCTGCTACAATGAAAATTCAGTAAGACCAGGTACTACGTCACGAGGGCCTAACACAGCACCTTGAATATATTACTTGCTCAATAAATAATTGTCAGGTGAAAGAAAGAATGGAATTAACATATGAGTAAATACTGCTTCTAAGCATTACTAAGAGCCCTCTACCTTTCCAAAAGTGAAAATGCCCTGATCTGCACTATCTGTCTCAAAACTTTTAAGATTTATGTACAGGGACTCTGTGACTTATTAGCCCCCATAGGATGCCTGACCCATCATTGCCAAGCCACTACAGCCAGCATCTCTTCTGTCCATCAGCCCCAAATTACACTTTCTCAGTTCCCAGAGAGCAACTTTGTCCCTGACTCTGGAGATCATGTCAATTGTTTTATTTGCACTCTACCTTTTCCAAAATGAATCGGGGTCCATTTCAGAGTCTGTAACATAATATAAAATATAAGTCTGTCATATGAGGTAGTGTAAAAGTCTATAGATAATAGTTCTGACTTAGCAACAAGTCACAAATATGTGAAGATTTACTTCCCTGAGGCCTTTATTGATGTCAACTCATAATCTCCATCTATGGGGTGCTTTTAAAACATACTGATGTTCAGTTAAAGCAAAATCTCTGTCTGATAATTGTCAGGCATTGCTTTATTTTTTTTTTTTTAATTCCCAGGTGATTATCATGTGATTATAGTTGTGGCCCATTGGAGTAGCTGTAGCATGCGTCATGGTCATGGCTGGGTACATAAGTGCACCCCTATTGAGAGTATGTGTCATATCTCCTAGTTTCCTAATTGCTCAACCTGGTTAAAACACAAATATATTATCTGAAATGGGGTAGTAACTGTACAGAAAACTTTTGGTTGGCTGTCCCATTCATAAAATCCCTTTCTCTTAGGGTGCCATTGATATATACATACAGGGTTTACCCTATTTGTATATTGCACCCCATCTTCCTGGCCATACACGATTAACTCAGAGAGTGGACACTTAGACTGCAACAGTCCAATGACCTCTCTTTAGAATTTGAAGTTTGGAACAAAGTTAGAGCTGAGTGGTAGTGTGCTAGTATTGCTTTTAGTAGCCTTTGTCAATGCCCTTGGTATCAATACAACATGGCCATTTTTAGCAGCCAATGTCATCTCATCTGGTTTGTAAAATTTGTGAAAACTTACCAACAGGCTCTCCGAAGCCACTGTGAACCAGTTCCAACACATGCATGGACTTGAGTCACTGCAACATCAGACCCTCAATTAAATTCAAGCACAGTTCAGGCCTGGCTGGCATAGCTCAGTGGATTGAGCATGGGCTGTGAACCAAAGCATTGCAGGTTGGATTCCCAGTCAGGGCACATGCCTGGGCTGCAGGCCACGGCTCCCAGCAACCGCACATTGATGTTTCTCTCTCTCTCTCTCTCTTTTTCCCTCCCTTCCCTCTCTAAAAAGAAATAAATTTTAAAAATCTTTTTTAAACTATTTTTAAAAGTTTTTATTTATTTATTTTTAGAGAGAGAAGGGAGGGAGATAGAGAGAGAGAAACATCAATGTGTGGTTGCTGGGGGTTATGGCCTGCAATGCAGCCGTGTACCCATGTACCCTGGCTGGGAATCGAACCTGTGACACTTCGGTTCGCAGCCCGTGCTCAATCCACTGAGCTACGCCAGCCAGGGCAAATTTAAAAAATCTTAAAAAAAAATTCAAGCACAGTTCCTACCCATTTCCTGCGATTCCCAGAGCTGGGTAACCCAACTCCTTAAATTCTATGAGACAGCGCTCCTCCCCCATTCATTTTCCTTCCAATACACACATATTTTGTTCTACTTAAGCTACTCACAACCAGTTTTTGGTATGTGTGATAAAAAGAACCTAAGCCCTGGCTGGGTCGTTCAGCTGGTTGGAGAATGGTCCCATACACCAAAACGTTGTGAGTTTGATCCCCACTCAGGGCACATACCTAGGTTGTGGGTTCTGTCCCTGTTGGGGTGCATAAGGGAGGCAACTGATCAAAGTTTTTCTCTCACATCTCTCTCTCTGCCTCTCTTTTCCTCCTTCCCTTCCTCTCTCTCTAAAATCAATAAAAAAAAACATAAAATAATATTATTTTGTCATTAATGGAATAACATTTTAGTTTGAGTGAGTTTATCAGATGCTTAAGTCCGTAAGAGAAGTAGGAAAGCATTTTAGAGGGCAGGCCCAGTAGAAGAGTCCAGCAGGCGAGTGCTGAGAATCCAGATCCTAGCTCAAAGGCAATGTGTGCCTTTGGGAGATGGTGAAAGAAAGTACAGGTACCTTGCAGGACAATGGAGTGCAAACAATAAACCTTATTTTCAGAATCCTGGGGTGGAAGGGAGTCTCAGGGAGAGTGGAGGACAGTGGAGTGCTAAAAACAACCTTATTTTCAGAACTCTGCTCAGCATGGCTTCTGGCACTCTACCAACTTTGGAGAGAATTGCTCAAATATTTAAAAAGGAGTATTGATCTACACACTTTGGAGGCTAGGTTTATTCATTTACAAGGACTCATGTTCCATCTTGTAAAAAAGCTGAGTTACTGCAACTTGGAGGAGTAGGTAAGAGAGGCAGAGGAATCAGGGACAACAGTCAGGGATAAGCCTGGGCACTAAGGCATTCTCATTCTCAAGGTTTACAGACCTGTCTACAGAAGAGTGTGTATATTTAATATTTTGAACTATGTATGTTACTGGGAGAAAAAAATAGGTTCTAATGCTGATTATATATAATAATTAAGCTGGGAATAGAAAAATTGATAAAAATAATGATGTCAATGTGAAAGTAATACTAATTACAGTCATTTATTCAAATGCCTCACCATTTTGGCTTAATTATGTTGCAATTTATTAATTGTATGCACACTAGTAGATATTACTTATAAGTTTGGCTCTTCTATTTGATTAATTTATTCTTTAATACTTAACTCACAAAGTTTAGGCTGATGTGGCAGGTTTGCCTAGTCAAACTTTTAAAAGTTATCAGAATTATTGCCCATATCTGCCATTCTCTATGTAATCTTGGGGTAGTCACCCCTTCTGGCCTTCCCTTTCCACAATTGAAAGTGACAATTAGATTAGATCATCCCAAAGAGCCACTTTGGCTCTAACAGTCTATGAATCTAGATATATTTGTGCATGCAAATTTTTATATATGTTCTGAGAACAGAAGGAAATAAATTATATGAATACATGATATAAAATATTTGGATTTTTCTTTGAAAATTACATATAAAATAATGTTCTTGACAGTACTAGTGTAGCAAACAATCAGGCCATAATTTAATCCCAGGAAAAAACAGTGCTTGACGTACCTTAGTTGATAAAGTAGGAAGGCAATAGGTCACACCAATGCTTGTATCAGTAATCTAATTTAGCCATAAATAAACAGAACCCAAAGGAGATCTCCAGGAATTTCAGAGATTATGTATACTTTACTGGCCCAGTGGTTCTTAAACACTGGTGTTTGTCAGCTTCAGCTGTGAATCATGGCACATTCAGAGGTTCCAGGTCTTCTTGTGATAAAGAACTCAGATTTTGGGAGAAGTACCCCATGAACTCTTTAAGCCTAATCTTCTGCTTACTATAGATTGTAACATTAAAATAGAAGTTCCCTTAATCTATTGAAATGAACCCTTACATGCTTGAACAATAATAAGAAAGTAAGCAAGATTGATTGATCTTGCTGATTTTTAAAATAATTCATCTAATTTTCTGCTAAATGTACACTTCATCATTTGCATATTTAGTCTAGCAACCTAATAATGCCAGCAAGACTGATACACGTGGAAATGGACTCTGATGAAGTTGCACCAAGTGCAAGCGCTTTAGTACAGCTCTTTCTACCCTTGTGTTCTTCTGTTATCAATTCTGTCTCCTTAATGTAAACACCATATTTAAATGCGTCCTGATTAAAATTTTATGACTTATATAGTGTAGACTTCCCAGAATATTTTCCATAGAACATCAGGACCACAAGATCTTCTACCATTCTGTCCAGATAGCCCTAGGAAATGCTGCACATGTTTCTTTTTCTTGGAGATTTATACTGCATGTTGGTATGTGAATAAAGACTCTTGCAAAAAATAAAATTTCAGAATTAGACTTCTCAACCCTTTCTAGGCCACTGCTTTCCCAACCTGTTAGTCCACAGAAACCTCCCCTCACCCCCCACCCCAGCATACATGAGCACCCCAAGGCATACATTTTTAAAATGCTGCTCTAGAGTCATAGACGTAATCACAGAGGTTGAGGAAGTCAGAAAATGATTAGTTCAATTTCCTCTACTTTTCTTTCTACTCCTTCAAAACAACCTTTTTGACTTTATTTCAATTTTTTTTCTATTCACCCCAAAATATACACATGAATATGCAAATAGCACCCATGAAAATTATTTCTGATAAAAAAGGGCTTTTAGGTTATTAAAATCTCAAGATACTTAAATAATGGTCTATATTTAATTAATGTTTTATAATAACTAAATAAACTTTTCTTCTAATGGAAGAAGGCATGACTCGGAGAGTTGATTTATCTGAAAGTAATTTCCTAAACAATAATTTTCTGTTGAAGCATCAATTTGAGAAGGGGGCAAACTTGGTTTCCCTAAACAGCACTAGGCCTTGCCTCTTTTCACTGGCTAAGAATGAGCAGGGACACCAGCATCTACAAATTAATTAGATTGCAAACTAAGCACTAAGGAAAAAGGAAGTCTAGAGCCCTCTGCATACTTAGATCAGTGTTTGGCATGGTCTACTACTGTAGTTAACCTGGACTGCTTGCTCCATAGGTAATGTCAAACATTTTTCTGATGCCGCTTTTCCTTCTGCTCCCAGCCTGGGCCCTACAAGTTTATGTCTGAGCAGCCTGCAAGCATGACACAGCAGACCTACACAGAGATGCTAACTTTGCTTTATGTATTCAATCCAGGACAGTGAGCACAATCCCTGTTTGCCTTTTGAACCTTGGAACTGGAGTGAGTGCAATGTCAGGCTGCTCCAGTATGGAGGCCGCAGATGCACAGTGAAGGGGAGCCAAAGACCACACAGCTGGGAGCCTTGTGCTGGGGTCAGCAGTGCAAGATTACTGCGGCTAAAAATGGCAATGAAATTTTAACCTTTTCTCAAGGAAAGCTGAGGCACATAGGAAAAAGGACAAGAGCCAGAGGAAATACAAATGAATTAAAAACAGGAAGTGCAAAGGAGACCAGTGGCAAGGACAACACTGATTAGAAGAGGTGGTGTGGAGAGCGAGCAGCAAGTCCTCAACAGCTGAGAAGAGAGAGAATGATGCATACATTCAGAGTGGTTCTGTCATGTGGAGAGGTGGGCAAAGGGGCTCCGGGTCCTCAAAATGTAGCAGAGAAGGCATTCATTCACCATTCATTCATTCACTTATTCATGTAACAAGTATTGAGTTCTCTGTGTGGAGGAAGCTTAAACTTGATTCACTTACAAACTTACGCTGCACACCACCCTCCTCCAACGACCCACCCCTGGTCTGTTTTAGAATGCGCCAAGGAGATTAGATTCCCTGATTTGCTCCAACGAGTAGAGTGTTGCTAAATATTTTCTGGCATTATGTACTGAAGAGCATAAAATCTGGCAAAGATAATATAAATGAATAATATTGCTTTTATAAGAAGGGAATGGACCAGATCCCTGCCTCTAGCCTCCCCCATCAGTGTGTACCATAAATCTCTCTCCACCTCCAGACAGTAGACAAATCCTGAAAGATGGAATCTCAGAATTCAATAGGAAAAATCCTGCTTTGACTCCTAAATTGCTAAAAGTGAGTCTCTATCATTGGGTGGATTTGGGACACAAGATTGAAGTCAGTTTTAGGAAGACAATAAAAGTACAATTTTTGGATATCTAGGTTTGTAGCTTAAGTTATATTCTTAGGTTTATTCTGAAAGAAATATTGGAAAGAATTCATCTCCAACATTTTCTAGTTAAAATTTTAGGACAATATATGTACTTGTATGTAACAACAACCAAATGGTACTATGTTTCCATAAATATAATTTAGTGCTTTTCTACTTTGGAAAAAATAACTCAGTTTAGATGCAAAGTTTATATTTAAGTCTGATAATTAAAATAGACTTTTTAAAAAGCTATGTTGCAGTCCCATAGTTTTTAATTTAGTTTTACAATGTTCAGATGGTAATGTAAAAGATGAATACATCCATTTTATCCTGACAGGGAATTATTATTGACTTAAATTTAATCTTAGTTCTGTAAATGCTGCAGGGATTTTTCAGAGCGAAACTGTTTTAAATTATCTTATGATTCATCTACTTTGAAAAATGAGTATACTCTGCTCATAATAAGGCAGAATGATATGTAGTAGACTATAGATGACTTTAAATGTGATTTTCTAGAGATATTTTATTAAAACATTTCTCTTGGGTGGTTAAAAATCATGTTTTTTGATTCACTTTAGGGACAGGGTTGGGAAACTGGACTGAGTTGGTAGTAGGCATACTTGTTCGTTTATTCATTCAAATACAGAGTTAAATAGATAAGGGTTCAAGGACAGAGGCTTTGCTAAAACAAAGAAGAGCAAATCAGTCTTCAGGTCTGGAAGTCCATTGAGGAAGGAAGGGCCAACTGGTGTGCTCTAAGAACAGGACTGGTTCCAGGGAAGAGACTGTTGAAACAACCTGTCAGCAGAAGGTAGGGATTTAGAACAGGATCTGGACTATAATAGAAACAGATGAGATATCTGCAGGGAAATCTGATTACATGAGGCTAAGACAGGGAGGTGAAAATTGCCAATCAGCCTCACACATATTAAGAAAATGTACACTGCAGAGTCCAAAACATTATCCAAAAGTCAGTTCAATGGCTTGTATACTTATCTCTAGTTAGAATTGTGTGCAAAGGACAATGCCAAGAACTGGGAGACATAAGGGCACCTGTGAGGTAAAAGGGGCAGCTATGAACAACCTAGTTTGGCCCAGGGGGCCCATTTACTAAGCAAGGATTTTGATAACATGAGTTGTATTTTATTCATGTTGTAAACTAGGGCGCAAACTTAGAAAGGCAAATTTCTTTTCCCACACACGCAACTGGCAGATGTAAATTTGGAACTCGAAGTAAAATGTTGCTTTGAAAAGATGGTTTTCTCCATGTGGTATTTTAAAATTTGTTTTGTGAGCAGAGTGCCTAAGATAACAGGAGACAGACAATGTTACAAGTCTGAAGACAATGATACAAATCACTCTCAAAGTACTTAAGAGTTCTGAGAAAAGATAATTTTCTGTACCTTAGAAAGGGATGCAAAGTAGTGCACACAGTGAATAGAGGTAGCAATTGCATTTGTGCCCAAATGGGAGAGCATTCTCTCATAAACGACAGTAAAAGATGAATTTTTGAAGGACATTACCTCACTGGAAAAAAATCTGTAATCACAAACATTTCTGAGTCCATCCTAAATTAAATAATCCTGCTCTAACCTTGACCCTGAGTCTTGAATATTTACACACATAGAGCTATGTTACCTGAGCTAATTACTTAATCTTCTTGAACTTTACTTTTCTCATCTATAAAATAGGAGTAACAGTATCAAAGTCACAGGTGTGAGAACAAATGAGATGATGGTGCAAAGTACTCAACATGGTGGTGACCCAGTGTGTGGTAGAGTTACACAGAAGATTGTAGTTAATGATGCAAATTAATACTATATTTTTTACTTTATAGATACCCCAAATATGCAGCAAGAGATGCTGATGAAGTGGTCTACAGCCCACAGTCTTACTTGGATTTATAAATACATCCAATTAAGCAGATTTATGTACTCAGATCACTGCAGGCCAGTGTTGTAACTCTGAACACTCCTGGCTTTATTTTTATCTTTTTGTTCAAGTGACAAACACAGATAGGTATTTATAATAACACCATATATGTGTTCCTGAAAAACTTCACATTTTGTAAAATTGCACACTAAAAATAACAGGGTCTGTGGAAAAAATAGCATTAATGACAGAATATTAAAAATCAATAAAACTTTGATATCAACTCCCTAATGAAACCAATTAAAATCCTAAATAAGGCACTCTACTAGCCTGGTTAAATTTCCATGGGCATTTGCCATAGAATCTCAGTCATTCCAACCTGGTGGCCTGTTATTCTGGAGGCAGGCTTCCTTTCTCTTTTGAAATGAATATCCTTGAAGACAGGCACTTCCATAAAAATCAGTTTATCCAAAATTTAAAATACACTCCAAGAACAGCCTTCTTTTTCCTTAATTTTAATGCAGGGTGAATATTTTTTGACTTCTTTACCTCTATTTGAAACTACATGGAGAGGGTAACATAGTGAAGAATGTAGTGGTCCTTGAAGACTTTAAACAAGCCTTCAAATTTAGCACAAAGGAAAGGCATTTCTGCAGGACTTTTAGCTTATATCTTAAAGTACTAATATACTGTGAAGCTTTTTCTCTAATTGTGAGAAAGCTTGGCTCTAAGAAGTTTAAAACATTAACATGCTGAGGAAAATTGTGTATGAACCCACACAGCTTCCACAATACACTGACCTCGTTCTCTAATTTCCAAAGCACATATGTTAAATTAATGAAACCAGGAAGCCATTAGGCTGAGGTGGATCTAATACCTTAGTAGCTGAGGTAAACAAACTAAAACCTAAGCCTATAAGTGCCTTAAGATTAATGAATCAAGCCCTAAAGACAACCAAGCACCAACAGCCACTTTTCCAAATAATGCAACCACTTAAGCTATAGCCAACCCAATAATTTTTTTGTTTTGCTTCCACCTCTTCTCTATAAAACTCTTTCCACCAGCTTCTCTTGGTGGAGCACTCCTAATCACTTCCAGTAATTTGATGCTACCCAATTCAAATTGGCTGTTGCTCAAATGAACTCTTAAAATGTTTACTATGCCTCAGTTTCTCTTTTAACACAAGTGCTAATCCACATTAAAGAAACACACACTATAGGGTAATAGACTGTATGTTTGCATCATCATTATTTTGATAAATAATGATGATACTCACCACTAAGCCTTCTTGTCTGTGGAAAACGACTTTCAATCAATAATGAGGAAAGTTGAATAAATGTTGAATGATGTTTAGCTGCAAGAATGTAAATAATAATTCTGTCAAAACTACCTTTACAGGGTGCATTGTGTATCCTCTTGAAACAACTGTGTATCAGGAAGGCTTTGGAGGAAAAGTCAACCCAACCGGGTGGGCAGAGGTGTGACCAGAGCAATGCTCCCCATGGAGCTTTCCTAGTAAATGGCATAGTAACCTCTGATTGTAGGGTAAAGAAGCCAGGCACTTTGCTCCAAGAAAAAAAGTGTGATGGCATTTTTTAAACCTTGGCTCACTGTCAGAGGCCATTGCAGCAGACCTTTGACTACCCTTGGAGAGTTTCCACCCCTCTTCCAGTCATGCAGCAACTTGAGCCACACTTAGATCTGCATTCACAGTCAATTGAATCTGCCAAGGCATCTCCTTCTTGATTTTGTAGGTAAAAGGGAATAGAATGATAGAGAGGAAGGGAATTTTTACTTCTCAGGAAATTTTTGTGCAAATACACAAACTCATGCCCACATGTACACATATATGTGCTTGTGGTATGTTTTCTTCTCAAGTGCAAACCCAACATACCACAGGTGGACTTTCAGCTCCTGCACACCCCTCACCATTACTGAAGCCCAGAGCTGGACTCAGAACAGGCGAACTGTGTAGTTTTCCAGTCACCAAACTTGAATGAGGGACAAAACCAGGGCTGATCACCAACAGATATGCACAGTATAGTTGTTCCAGCTGCTAAAATGTTGAAATATGTCCATATGGTTTTCCTGAGCCCACAAGTCTCTAGACCACCATCTTGGTCTTCTAGAAGTCCCTTATCTCACTTCACCCCACCTCACTCTGGACTTCTTCACCAACCAGAAACAAAAGTTTTACTGCCCGGCCAGCATGGCATCCAGGCCTTGCCCATCCAGGCTGCATTAAGGCAGCCACCATTCCAGTTGGTCTGCAGTATCTATATGGTACTGATTATTAAATATTTTTATATTGCCCTCTAGCTGAAACATCATTGGAAATGTCACAAAATGAAGAAAATTACATTTGCTGCAATTTTCATCAAGGAGACCACTGTAGGCAGTCAGGAGAGATAGTGTTAAAGTTCTGGAGATGGAAAGTAAGATTAAACCTCAAATAACATGTTCAACTTACTGCCATCTAAACAGAGTGAGCCTTGGTCAGTGTAATGTTGGAAATGACTGTGTGTGGCCACAGCTGAATTGCTGGGACAACTGAGGGAAAACCATTTTTCCTTCCTCACAGGCAGTAGTCAACCTTCCCTCCAAATATATTTTGAAAAAAATAATTGAAGAACATTAGTTTAGAAAGGGCCAATTTATTAGCCTTTCTGGGATATGAATGTGTTTCAGTCTAACAGTGTTTGAGTAGTTGGACACTATCCTCCGCCTTACTCCCAGCTAGGTCACATCCTACCTCATATCTCAGTACCCTTCTGTTCTCAGGAACTTTCAAAGAGCTAGTTCACTGCTGCAGGTACTCATATCAGCTTTCTGCGGCTTCTTCTCTGCTGCTCTCGTTGCTTTGTTCAGTGTTTGTCTGTACATCCATGGCTGGCCATCCCCCAGTTGTGCTTGGACACTTTCCTCTCTCCTCACCTTGGGCATAGTTCTCAGTGGGGCACTGTCTTTACTGGTTTTCCCCATGCAAAACCATATTGTATGGGTACCACCAGCTTTCTGATGCCAGTCTCCCTATTTTACCCACTGTATTCTTCTGCTGGGTTCTCCATCTGTTACCTATTGCTGGATCTTGTGGGCACTTCTTTTTTCTCCCTTCTCTTCAGATACCCTGATTTGCATCTGGTCTTTCTGCATCCTGACACCCTCGGTTAGGCTCCTCTCCTCAGAGCCTCATCCTTATAATCTTCCAAATTCAGGCCCCACCATAATTACTTCACTGAACTACTTACTGTTTCCCCAAATGTGACCTCTTCTCTCTTCTGCTTCTAGGCCTCTGTACATGTTCGCTTTGCTTAAGATGTGATCTCTACTCTCTGTTATCCTTCTCATCTTTTAGGACTCAGTGATATGACATTCCCTCAAAAGAACGTTCCTGGATTCCCCAGGGCTGGGAGAGGTTAGCCTCCTATACACTCTCACAGCCCCTTGTCTTACTCCTAGCACACACTTATTGCACTGGGTTATTGTTGCCTTTTTGTTTGACTGTTTCTCCCACTAGAAGTGAGCAGTTTGAGACAAGAAACTTCATCTTGTGATCATTTTATCCTCAACATCTAGCACAATGTTGGGCACATAGAAAATTCTCAATACATTGTACTGTAGTGAACTACAATAATAGAAATGTAATAAAAATAGGTAATATTTCTAATGCAACACTGTTATTGTCATTATTCCCATTTTACAGATGGGGAAATGAAGCACAGACAAACTAAGGGGTTTTCCCAACGTTGCATAGCCAAGACATACAGATGTGAATTTCAAATCCAGGTAGTCCGTCTTTAGGCTTTACATAATTGCTACTCTGTGCTTCTAGCTTTTGAGTTAGAGATAGAACTATAACAATAATACAGTATCATTTGCCATCAGTTCAAAATAACCTCAAAATTAAAAGCCACATATTAGGTGAAAAATCATGTTTTATGTTCATCATATTTTAATCCTGACCAAATATATGTATTTTATGTATTTTATATTTTATATGTAAAGTACGTATTTCAGAAGTTGAGGCTGCTGACCAGGATAAAGGTGACCTGGTAATGAGGCTAAACCAAGTGGCTATTAGCAAGCACTTCAGTGTGTGACACCCAGCCATAAGATTTGGAACTTGAACAGAAATTCTCTGAAATATGAATGTTTCTGAACAAAGGATATTAAAAGATACTCCATCATTATCTGGTCAATGGTTGACTTGTTAGTAACTAATGAATTATAAACATTTTGGCAGAGGAGTAAGTGGAAGTTACCCTAACCTCCTCCCAGGACCAATCTGAAATTACAACTAAATTGTAGAGAAATCATCCTGAATAACCAACTGAACACTAGCTGGAGAGAAACCTTATAACCAAGGGCAAACAGAAGAAACTACTTCACCACAGTGACACTGGTAGGGACTGTGGGAGTGGCACAAGAGGGCTCGCTGGGCTCCCATGGGAGGGAGCTGAAGTTCTGGAGGGATATTTCAGCAGCCATTGGGTTCCCTCTGAGAAGTGTGGGGTCTGAACCCCAAGCTTGGTTCCCCAAGCTATAAAACCAGATCCAGAAAGAAACCCTGATAACATCTAGCTGTGACAAGCAGGAGGGGTTCTGTCTGCCAGGGAGAGACAGCTGGACACACAGAGAGCCTCTTAAAGGGCCAGCACACAAAATTTCATTTGCAGCCCCTTACCTGGGGCTGTGGCAAAGAGAGGGCAGAGTGGACTAGAGATGCTTGAGGAGAGTCTGGAGTTGGTGTGCTGGGGAGAGAACTGAAGGAAAAGCCACCAGAATCCCTGTGCTGAGTCATTCCCTATACTGCAGAAGCCATCTTTCTTAGGCAGACCACTCCTCTCCAAGTTGGAACAGCCTGAGGGGAAGCAATAGCACCACTCACAGGAATTACTCTGTCTCACCCTGTGGTGCATAAGCTAGGCTGCTGATTATACTTACAGCTATATCACTGACAACTAAAGTGGAAAATACAAAGAGGCAACAAAGTGGGAGACAAAGAAACAGACCCCAAATGAAAGAACAAGAGAATTCTCCAGAAGAGGAACTAGATGAAATGGAGGCAACCAATTAATCAGATAGTTTAGAGTAATGATTATAAGGATACTCAATAGCATGAAAAAAGACATAGAAACCATAAAAAAGGACCAGTCGGAAATAAAAAATGCAATATCCAAAATAAATAATACACTGGAAGGAATAAACAGAAGGTTAGATGAAGCAGAGGATCAAATCAGTGATGTGGAAGACAAGGTAGAAAAAACACCCAGACAGAGAAGCAAAAAAAGAAAAAAAATTAAAACAGTGAGGAGAGTTTAAAAAACATCTTGGACAACATGAAGTGTAACATTTGTAACATGGGAATTACCAGAAGGAGAAGAGAGTGAACAAGGGATTGAAAACATATTTGAAGGAATAATGACTGAAAAGTTCCCTAGTCTGGTGAAGGAAAAAGACACATAAGTCCAGGAAGTTCAAACAAATTGGACCCAAAGAGGCCTACACTGACACACATCATGATTTAAATGACAAGGCTAAGAGACAAGGAGAGAATCCTAAAAGCCACACGAGAAAAGCAGGCAGTTACATACAGGGGAACACCAATTAGACTGTCATTTGATTACTCAACAGAAACATTTCGGGCCAGAAAAGAGTGGTGTGAAATATTTGAGGTGATGAAAAGCAAGGACCTACAACCAAGGCTACTTTACCCAGCAAAGGTATCATAAAAATCAGAGGAGAAATAAGGAGCTTCCCAGAGAAGAAAAAGCTAATGTCTAATCACTATGTTGTATACCCAAAACCAATATAATATTATATGTCAACTGTAAATGAAAAAAGGCAAGCAGAAAAAAAAGAACAAGGCAAAAAGAATACATATGTAAATAAAAGAGATATATATATAAACCCTCTTGCTTTGAAGGGGATATAATACTTTGAAAAGGAAATCTGCTTTTCAGTCAACTCTATTGTATCTGATACTATGGATTTGGGTCTCTTAAAGATGCCAGGTATAGGAAATAAGAGGGATAATTGGTAGGTACTATATAGACAGTGGGAGGTTAAGAATAGTGTAGGAAATGGAGAAGCCAAAGAACTTATACATATGACCCATGGACATGAACTAAGGAAGAGATGCTGGAGGGAGGAGGGGTACAGGGCAGAGTGGGATAAAGGGGAGAAAAAAAATGGGACAACTGTAATAACATAATCAATAAAATATACTTTAAAAAAAGATGAAAGTTCAGTTGTCATTTCCTTAGATTATTGGAAAGATCTGATGGGTTGAACGAGAGTACAATACTTTTTTTTCCAAAGTGACTTCCTTAGGTGTAAGCTAAACTATAAATATTTTCTTATCAGAGGTTCAATTTACATGAATATGCATATGTTCAATGGGAATCTTATTGACAGATACATGCAAATCTAAGGTAATTTGAAAGGCATTTCAGGATTGAGCAGAAAGCTATAAAAATTAAGAATAAATTCTAGATTAAAGCTAACATTTTCTTTTATTTTTTTACCTTTTGTGCTCCTCTTTCTGGAATTCTTTCTAAGGTCTTATAGTCAATAACTAACAGGCTCAATTTGCATGATGAAGGTGTAGTCCTTTTCAGAATGCTGGGGTTTTTCCCCTTGAACTGATATGCAACCTCCTCAGTTCCCCTTTCACCTCCTAAACAAGTGACATTCTTATCCAAACAATAAAGAAGGGTCTCTGAATAGTCTCACAGTCACCAAAAATTCACTCAAGACCTGTGTCTTGTGAAAGATTTTCTATTTTAAAAAAATCTGGCTAACTTAAAAAGAATTAGACAGGACAGGTTTGGGGGGAAGGCCAATTCCTCCATTGCTAATGTCCCCACTGACATAATGAAGTCTGTACTTCAGAAGCATTCAAAGTATCCAAATTAGATTTAGTAATCAAATCTCGCGAGCTGTGACGGCCCAACTGCACATATCAGAAATATACGGCTTCCTATAAAACTGATTATCTTAGGCCTGGGTTGTTATTACACAAACGTATCTAATTGTGTTTAGGACTGGATCATTTGCCCTAGGATGTGTGTTTGCCTAAAGGGTTGGCGCTGACAAATGACTCTCTGCAGTTACGCTTGTCACCACTAGATGAAGCTCCTGCTACTTTTGCTTTCCTCTCGAGAGAATTTGTTGTTTGGCTACCGGATGACAGTGATGTGGTATTTAAAATCCTTAACCGAAGTTATTCAAAGTTGTTTTGCTCTGAGGGTCAGGTGGCCAATCTATTTTACTAATTTCAGTGAAATTTAGAAAGCTAAGTGTTAAAATGCATATAAATGGCCATAAGATCATATTCCATGACTTCTCTAGCTGACCCTGTTTTAAAAGGTATACATACCCATTGCCCCCTGCTCTGCACTGACAAATTCTATGCCTAGTGCTGGCTCCAGGGTCATGTAAACCAGGGACAGCAGCAGAAAGAGAAAGCTTCTAGTTCCTTTTAGGTAATTAGCTTATTGAACATATTTTCTCTTTGGTGATTACTGCCTTTAGTTGTCTACCATTCATTGTTTTGCCATGGTTTTTTGTCCATTGTTGTGGTTGTGGCAGGTGAAGGGATAAATCGCAGCCCTTACTCTATCTTGACCAGAGTGGAAATTCTAACAGATTCTTAAGCTAAGTCTTTAAGTAGTGGGAAGCCAAGAGACACTGGATTGGCTTAATCAGTTAGAAGCATAAAAATTTCCCTTCAAAATATAGTATTTAATGAGCTCTGAATAATTTCTATTTATTTTTATAATCACTTTTCCTGTTTGAAAATATTTCATCAGTTATTGATGTGACAGAGGCACAGAGGCACTGACAGAGGCACCAGGAATTCTCACTGGGCTATTAAATAAAAATGTTAGATATAGTACAATTTCAAATGTCTAATGTTAGGTTTAATTAATATTCTGTTCTAGGTTAACAGTGAAAAATGTTTTATTGTGGTATTCTTCTGTTTTCACTTTTAGTAAACGTTGTGGAAATTACTGACTTAAAAATCTGATTTGCCGTTTTAATTTTCTTTTGAAAAATGAACAAGTGTAAAAGAAGCTACAGAATGCATTTTCTAGGTGAATCCCCACCCTCAGATTTTTCACGGACCCTAGGTTTATATTATGAGAAACTTTCTTTTTTTTAAATTAAAACTTTAAAAACCATATTATGGACTCTGCTACTATTTTATTTGAAAATGCACAGAGGCAGAGCAATAATTCTGTGGCGTACTTTCAATAGATTTTTTTGAGGTTCTTTTGAAAAGAAGCAAAAGGCTGAGAAGATGAAGTGGTTGTTAAAACTGTAAGCTTGCTGGCTGTTTAGTGTTAATATCCAGCAGGGACAAAGGCCAAGCTGTGTCTTGTGAAGAGGAGAAATTCAACAGTAAGATAGAAGGAGATTCAGTAACCTTTCATTTGTCAGGAGGCTGTTTATCATTTTCTTTACCCTGAAATGTCACCACCTGCATCGCTGCTGCCATAGGCAGCACTAGGAAGTCGTTTTTTTGAGCCATCCGAGACCTGAAATGACATCTCACCAGCTTCATTTGCTAATTTGTATGTTTGCAGCACTGTAGGAGGAACTATTGTAAAATAGGTCTGGGGGAGGTTGGGAATAGCTGAGACAACAACAGAAAATTAATGAAGATTTGATAATAATGGAGAAATTGGAATAACCTTTGTATAGTACCCACAAGGATTAAAAATATATAGCCACACAGTTTTATTTATTATCTCATTTTCCTCAAGGGCAGCACTTCACCAAACATGGTATCACCACTGATGATTATTAATATAAAAGTAACTGATGCATGTAAATAAGTTTAAAAGTTTATAAAACATTTATGAACTCTTTCCACATATGTATCATCTCAAATTCATTCTGAGGTTGACAATAATCCTCTGAAATAATTAAGGAAAGAATTATTGCTTCCTATTTGCAAATGAAGAAGTGACCTATTTTAAGGAGAACATTTTAATTCAATTCTCTTGATTATAGGTCCAGAATATAATAATAATGATGATAATAATATCTTGAACCTTGAATTACTAAGATTTAAATCTGTTGAGAGCACCCTAAGGGGATGGAAATATTTGTAATATATTTGAGAAAGATTGCCATTAAAAGTTAGTAAAAATCTATGAACATTTGTACAAACAAGTTAGTTTCAACTCTTTGGAAATTTTTTCACCTCGTTCATTCTCATCTGTGTGTTCAGGGCCTCTGCGGTGCACAGCACCCTGAGAGGTGCTAGGAAGAGGTGGAGACATCAGGTGGCCCCTCACCTTCAGCAGTTGATAATTTAAGGAAAAATATGAAGCACAGACATGTGAGCATAAAGTAAGGGTCAGCAGAACTGACTAAACAAATGCCTATAGTTAGGGACTGGAAAGGGAGCATGTGTCATTTCCAAGGTGGCTTTCTGGAGGTGACATTTGCCTTGTGGTAGGTTTATGCAGGGGACACTGAGGGAGATGGTACTGCACATAGAGTGGCCGCCTCAGAGAAGATGTGGAAATGCTGGCAAACTGGGAAATGTAAATTTCCCTGATTAGCTTGGAGTCTGGAGCAAGTGTAGGGCAATCTGAAGAGAGAAAAAGAAAGAACTAAAAATATTAAAAATGCCTTCACCCATTCAGCATGTATTTATTGCAGATCACTTAAATGCAGGGCTCTCCTCTGGGCCCTGGGCCTTCAGTGGTGAGCAAAGCCGACAAACTCCCTGCCAGCGAGGGGTATCTGTCCTAGTGGGGAGGTAGATGAAACAAATAAAGACATACATAGTGAATTTTCCAGAATCGAAAAATACTAAAAAGAAAAAAGAAACAACCAATGAGGCTAATGAGATAGACCCTGGGTGGTGGCCCAGGGGGATTTAGCGAGGAGTGCTGCTGCTTTAGACAGAGCCAGTAAGGGGGTTTCTCTGAGCAGGAGACGGCTCAGAAGGAGGAAGTGAAAGAGTGAGACATGTAAATTTTCTAATCAGCAAACACCCCAAAGGTTATTTTATTATCAAGACAAAAAATTAGAAACCCCTTTCATGGAAAATAGTTTTAAATAATAAGCTACAAAGTCACATAGATTCTACTCAGATTTCTTTTCTAGGATTCTGTGGCTCAATATGATCACCCTGTCTCTTCATTCTCCATCATCACTTCTCTTCCAAGGAGAGCAGAAGCGTTCTGAGAACTCACAGACACACAGACAGACACACACACAGCGTGGCTGGGTCCTGGAAGAAGGAATGTTGCAGAACTACCGCCAGCAGCTTCCTACACTTCCCCTACTCTTCCCCACCCTGCTGCAGAATTAGATTTCTAAGAATTGATGTCCTCTTCTTTGTCCTGTTTTCCCCATGCACCTGCTTCCCATCCACCCCTGGTGCTCCTCTAGCTTCACAAAATGCCACTCTGAGGGACTTCACTGGGCCTGTGCCCCTGGCCCTAGGTCGAAGCTCCTTCCTCATTACTCCTACTTTATCAAATTGCTCATCCAGGTTGAAATGATAAAATAGAAAAATAGAAAAGGAATTAAAGCTTGAGAATTAACTAGGATCTGATCATAGCAGCATTTGAACAGTGGGCCAAAGCCCAGCTTGGTTGTGAACTCAAGTGCAGAGCAGGATGAAGCACAGGACATCAGTGTGTGAAAAAGGGTCTGTAAGAGCTGAGGTGGTTGTATTTCACATGACAATAACACACATGTGGGCGCACTGCCCTTTCATGAACTAGGATCTACACAAAACAACTAGATGGAACATGAGCGATTTCATGTGGCTCATAAGCTGCCAATTGGCCACCCATGGTCTCCACCTGGGGACCTGCCTCTCTGTGTAAACAGAGAAAAACCTCAGAAAGGTTTTTGAGTGGGAGGACGGCATGATCAAGCAGTAGGGGAAAGGATGGGTCTGCTGGCACGGTACAAGCGATGGCAGGAGCAGGCCTTTGGGAAGGCAGCAAGGCTTGTCTGAAGGCCATTGTCAGGAGTAACAGTGACCAGGATTGTGTTAATGACTTTTAAAAGTCAGACAAAAAATTTAAAAGGAAGATTCAACAGGGCTTGGTAATAACCTGGAGAGAGGAAGAATCAAAATAATTATATGGCCCAATTATAGATCCTGGAGGAAGGCTTGAAGAACCTGCAAAGCAAAAGGCACCGACCGGGGGAAAGGAGACACTGTCTGAGTTGCTGGCGGCACGTCCATGTAAAGACCATCAATCCAGCTGCTGGAGCTGCACCAGCGGGACCTTGGGAGAAAAGACTGGGAGAGAGAAGTGTGGGATGATGAGGATAAATGAGAAATATCTGCATGTAAACATATTCTCCAAGGGAAAGAATAAAGAGAAAAAAGAGTATAGGACAGAGATGGAGGCCCATACTCAGGGTGGTGAAGAAGAGGCCCAACTCAACCTGGCAGATAAGGAAAAATGGAGAGATGAGGGTGCAGCACAATCCCCGAATGTCTAAGAGGTTATAGGCTTGAGAAAGCATAGGACAGTCTCCCCTGATAAAGGCCACAGAGGCTGACTATGAGGTCACTGGTAGTCTTGAAGTTACCTTTTCTAAGAGGGGATAGGCAGAGGTCAGATTTCGTAGCAATAAGGACGCCGCACAGGAATTCAAGATCATGTTTTAAAATAACTTGGCACTAACACACACATGCACACATGCACACAAGCTATTTCTGAAGGCTTTATGTGTGGGCATAGGAGATGGGAAAGATAAACGCTGCAGGAGCCCAACCACGGAAGGCTGGGGGCTACCCTGACTTGCTATGCTATGGCTTTTGCTCTGAAGCCCCTTGTCAATTCCTTGTGCTTTCTGAATTGAAGTTTCTGTGCTAAGCCCCATTTATGCCTACATGACAATGAACCAGCTAGTGCTACAATCAGGAAGTAGGCAAAGTTCTGAGTCTTACCAAATAGAAAGTGAAAGTAAAAATAAATTCCCCTCCATTCAAATCTGCAACAACGTGGATTAAGGTAACACATCAACATTTCTCTTAAATTTGTCTTTAAATCAGAATTTTTCAGTGAGACTAACAGCCAGAACTGAAGGTATAAAACTGCTGTATTGAGGAGGTCTTGTAATCGAGGGTGAGACTCTGGGGAAAGGGGGTGAACCTCGCACCACTGTGTTGGAAAGTGTGCTTAGCGGTGGGACTTGGGACTGACTCACTCTTTTTTAGCCTTTCCCAAACGTTTGTTGCAACACTTGTGTCTCCCATCCCAGGGTGTTTTGTTCACTGTGATGCTATTGAAGGTCCAGTGCAATACAGTGAAAAAGTCTGTAAGACCACGGCCAGAGAGCTGTATTTCTGCCTTGTGTGATTGGTAAACCTTCTGTGTGATTTTAGAAGAGTCCCTCTCCCCTTAGTTTCTTTATCTGGACAGGTACCAGCTAGCATTTAAAATCCTCACCAGTTCTGAAGTTAAAGGCTATCTGAGTAAATATCAAGACTTTTCTCTCCATTCTTACCAAAAAATACATTTTTCTTGAAGTGAGTCTGCTACAAGTTGGGGTAGATCTCTTCTTAATTTAGGTCAGATAATTCAAGTTATGAAAAACACAATAATAATTTATTATTTGACATTCGTTACATGCTTCCTATATGCTAGTTGCTGTGCTGTGCCAAATTCTTCACATAAGTTATTTAATTTAATCCTGCCATTGTGAGGATGGTATAATTATTACATTATATTACAGGTGAGGAAACTAATGCTTAAAAAATCAGAAAATTGCCCCAGATCATACAGGTAAAAGTGGCAGAGCTAATATTAGAATCCAGGCACTCTGGTTCCCAAACTAGGACCTAATAAATAAGCAATTTCATTTTTAAAATTCATCAGGAATTCAATATAATAGGCCAGTTTTGATTTTATGTATCAGAGATTTCTGGAACATTGAGATTTGGTATCCATAAGTTAATACTTGTCTAAAAAATAATTTAACCATTATTTTATTCTTTTTCATCTTTGTACTTTTAACAATACTGGTTGATCTGCATTAATATTGTACATTAGAAAATTGAAGTAATTGTTTAGATAACTACTTCTAAAGAATTTGTTAATGATGCTATAGAAAAGGAATGGAACACATTCATGGACTTAAGCTGGAGTGGGGCGGGAGTCAGAACTGACTCCCCTGCATTAACTATGTTGTCCTAATTTTAGATGTGTGGTAGCTTTGCCCTTCCAATAAGAATAAGCCTTCTTAGTTCTATTTATAGAGGTAGTGAATTCAGTTTAATTTGTGTTTTCACAGGTAGTCTAAGATGAACAGGGCTAAAATGATTTTTAAAATACTGTTAGAATATTATAAACTCAAATTTTATGTCCATAGCTTTTGATATGTTGGAAATAATCTGAGTGTAATCATCTAGCTTGACTTGCATCCTTTATACCAATAGCCATAGAATAAAGCCATTTAGATGTGTTATTTATTTGAAGAAGTGAAGTTCAGTGCCATTAATAATCATATCTGGTATCCAAAGAATATATTCTTTGTGACTTAGGAAGGCAAAATAGAGACACCTGTGCAATTCACTTTTAGGTCTCCAGGATACTCTTAGAATGATATAGCCAACTGTTAGAAACATTCAACATGCAATGCATTTACACACCTGCCTTCTGCTCATTGCACAGAAATGCAGAGGGGATTTGTTTCATTTTAAGAGTCCTTTCATTTGAGCTCTAAAAAAATTTGTATTTGTAGTAACAAGATGATAGCTCAGTTTCTACTTTATGTTGTAGATATTTGTCCTGATTCTGACAGAGAGCAGGCCTTCCTCATTCACACATATTCTTTTATTTTAAGGTCTTATCTATTAATGTAAATCTTTTTCTTCATGCTAAATTTTTTTTCTTCTAGATTAAATCAACTTATTAAAACATTGTTCAGAGCCTGAGCGACATGAGTGGAGCCAACACAGTGCTGTGAAGATCTATGAGACTTAGCCTGGAGAGTGACTCGATTTCTAGGGAATAGATTTAGCGTTCATTCTTCTGCAATGGTTAATTCACACAGAAAACTAATATTTAAAAGTTACACAGCATTTTATTACATTTTAATCATCTTACCCAAAATATGCTTTTGTTCTCAGTTCTCAGTACCATCTAGTGATCAGTTCAATAAGTATGCTGGGGCTTTTCCAGTAGCCACCAATGGAGAACCATTTCCTTGGCGTGAGCTAAGGCTCCCCAGAGGGGTCATCCCCCTCCACTATGAGCTTTCTGTCCATCCAAATCTTACCTCCCTGGACTTCACTGCATCTGAGCAGATTGAAGTCTTAGTCAGAGATGCCACCCACTTTATCATCTTACACAGCAAAGATCTTGAAATCATGAATGTCACCCTTCATTCGGAGGAAGATTTGAGATATAGGAAACCAGGGAAAAGGCTGAATGTTTTGAGTTATCCTGCTCATCAACAAATTGCTCTGCTGGTTCCAGAGAAACTTGAGGCTGACCTGAGATACTATGTGGCCATTGACTTTCAGGCCAAGTTAGCTGATGGTTTTGAAGGGTTTTATAAAAGCACGTACAGAACTCTTGGTGGTGAAACAAGGTAAGACGTTGCTCCATTTGTTTACAGTCTCTTGTGATACTTTCCTTATGTGTTACATCTCTTCACCAGGAGCATGCTTCAGCGATCATTTATGAAAAGCCCAATACACTGTGGGGAACTAGGAAGAAGGAGAAGCTCTATAATTGCTTATGGAAATTTCAGTAAAGCTGGGAAGAAAGAATGATGAGGCAAAAACAGATAGAAGAATAACAGGGAGTGGAGGCCAGTGTGACTGATAAGACAGATGTGTTTATGTGCTACAGGAAAGGATAGTCAGTAGAGAGAGAGCTTCTCAAAGGAGGTGAGCCTTGATCTGGGACCAGAAGGGAATGTAAGTGGGATTTGGATAGAGAAAGAGGAAGTGAAGGTATATAGATTGCCCAGGAAACAGCATGACTCAAATCCAGGAGGCAGGAGCAAGTCTGTTTGGAAAACTGAGAAATACTGTTTATTCAATCAGCTCATGTTTATTGAGTGCATGCCTCATGCCTGGCACTGTTCTAGGCTCTGAATGTATAGTGGTGAGGTATGGACGAGGTAAATGATAAGTGTTATGAAGGAAATAAAACAAGGTGCTATAACAGAGAATAACTATAGCTGGGGTGTGGGTCTAATCTAGCTGAGTGGTCAGGGAAGTCCTTGTCAAGGAGGTACATTTAAACTGAGACCTGACAATTTTTTAAAAGGACACAATCATGACAATGTATTAGGGCAAAGTGTTCCCAGAAAAGAGAGCGGCAAGTACAAAGTCTGTAAGTTGGGACTGATTGAGAAAAGGCCAGTGTGGCTTAAAGGGCATGAGCAAGAGAAAGAAGCAGAGTTGAAAGGGGTCAGATCAGTCTTGTAAGGAGTAGGCTTTTACTTCAGTGCAATGGGGAATCATGAGAGGGTTCTGATCTGATCTGTCCTTATAAAAATCGGGTGTATGTCAAAGGTTCATTATGGAGAGGAAAAAGTAGAAGAAGAGTAATCATTTTGGAGGACATTGCAGTAGTTCAGGCAAGAAACGGTGGCTTGGGGCCAGGTTAGTGGTGGTGCCTTATGGAATAAATGATTAAACTTGGCATTGCTTTTGGAGGGTAAAACAGATAGAAGTGGCAGACATATTGGTTAGGTGAGGTAGGAAAAAGAGTGGATAATTTGGTTGTTCAGAACTGGGGTCTGTCTGCACGCGGGGTGGGGGGAGCCTGGTTTCAGTGCTCTACCACCTTTTATCAGTTGTGTTCAACTGCCAGTTAGAGAAGCCCAAATACAGTGGCTTAACACATCGGGGCTTAATTTTCACTTGAGAAAAGAAGCCGGTGAGTAAGACAGTTCAGGCGTGCTCCAGTGCTTCTCAGTGTTACCCAGGACCCAGACTTCTTTCTTTCTGCTCAGTCACCCTTGGCATATATGACTTTCTTTCTAATACAAGATGATATGTGCACCTGGAGTCAGCAAGTCCACATTCCGGGCAGGAATAAAGGGAACAATGGGGGAGAGAAGAAAGCAAAAAGAAACATTCCAGCTGAGCCTGACTCCTTTTGCAAAGCTTTCCTCACCCATTGACTTCAACTAGGCCACGAGTCATGTGCCTACCAACTTACAAGGGAGCATAAGGATACATTGCTTGCCTGAACACAATCTGAATTCTGTTGGAACTGAAGAAGAGGAATAGATGTTGATAGGCAACATTAGCAGCACCTTCTACATAGCTCCTCTTTCTTTTCCCACCTTAGGTACTCCCTGCCTCTGGGGGCTCCTACACCTACCCCACGGCCCCAGGGGAAAGGACAGACCTTCCCCTGGCCCGACTCTTTCCCCCTTCCCTTTGGGGAGGCTTCCTCCCCACCCCCAAATGCAGCCTCAGTTCTTAGGGGCCTGATTTCAGGTCCAGCCCAGCAGAGGATACAAAACCTATTAACTTCTTTTCATTAAGGCACCATGTGACCTGTGATGGCTTTTCTTAATTTTTTTTTCAAGTTACAAAGGCTCTACCCAAAGGAAATATTTTTAAGAATATCATTTTGGGAGACATGGAAAAGTTTTTGGAGTAAGAACCGGAAGCCTTCCAGCATACCTCCCATAGTTAGCTGCAGGCTATTTCTGACTTTTGTTATGCTTTTCCTGATAGCTTCTCTTTTACAGACTGAATTATAGGATTTCAGGCATTATCAAATGATTTGATACAGAGATGTGTCTGCCTGTTACAGTCTGAAGACTGGAGTTGCTTTGCCAGCAATCAAAGGGAGCTAGAAGTACCTGGGGCCTTAGGTCCCCCATGGAGATCCTTAGCCAATTATGGTACAGAAATATGAAGGCCCAGCTCCTTGCCTGTGGTAGGGGGAAGCTTGAAGGTGGAGCTTCCATTCCAGAGCTCGTGAGAATCAGGTGGAAGTTGGGACCTGGCCTGGTTTCTTCTTCTTCCCCATCCTGCTTCCCTCACTCCTTTTTCTCCTGGCAGCAGGTTCTTAATAAATCAGCGTCTGCCTCTTGGGAACACATCCTGAGATCCGACCCGCAATTCTTCATATGTCTGATTGAGATCCCCACAGGTTTAGAGATGATACTGACCTACTAGTTTCCTAGTCAGTGTTGACCTCAAGTTGACTCAACATGCCTATCTCAGCCAATCACTAGCTGAGGATCATGGGAAGGTCACTCTAATTCTCTGAGCCTTAATATCCTTGTCTGCTAGGAAAATGAAGGGGATTGTGTAAGTAGAATGCTTAGCATGTGCATTATTCATGACTAGCAGCTACTAAACTAAAATTTACCCTTGTTTATTTAAAAAAAAAAAGCCTGGATTCTCTAAGATTATAGTTTGAGAAATCAAGTATGTCACCTCCAGGAATGGTAAGCTGTGTTTTGAAGGTACAAATTTATTTCTTTCTTGGTTGCACTTATGTATTCTGCCTGGGGTGGTTCTTTCCACAGGACAATTGCGGTAACAGATTTTGAGCCAACCGAGGCACGAATGGCTTTCCCTTGCTTTGACGAACCATTGTTCAAAGCCAACTTTTCAATCAAGATCCGAAGAGAGAGCAGACACATTGCACTATCCAACATGCCAAAGGTATTGTTACTTTCAGAAATTTGGGGGAGCTGTTTTCAAGTTGAGCCTTTATCCTTGTTGTGTTGCTTTTTAAAATATTTCCTTTGTTTTTAAGATTTTATCCATTAATTTGTTTTATGCTATATATTATTTAATAACCCCAATCCTTCTAGATTTTAACATCATTTTGTTTGGGGCAGTCATATCAGAGACTTTTTTAAAAATAAAACAAAATTATTTACAGTTTCTTTGTGTTCGTATGGCAACATTGTTCTTTTAGATTGGTGTTACTAGGTCAGAGATGAAGTTCAGAATCATGTGGACAGTACTTTTCAAACTTTAATGTCCACATGAATCATCTGAGGATCTTGTTAAAATTCAGGTCCTGACTCAGTCGGTCTTGGGGTGAGGCCCCAAATTCTCTTTTTAACAAGCCCCCTGGTGATGGATGCTGCTGCTGCTACTGGCCCAGGGCCCACAGGAAGAGCCTGAGGATCTAGAGACCCTGCCTGGGCCCCACCCTGAGTGGTCTCATCTAGTCTTCTGTGCTGGAACTTAGGAATCCTTGTTCGTTTTTTAAGTCCCATAGGCCGCTCTTAAAATTTTTTATGAAAATTATATTGTGGTTATACACTTTTATAATGGAAAGACACCTTTGAACACTTTTACTTGGCTTGTATTTGTACTTACAATGCAGAGACTCTGAAAGACAGAGTGGACCCTGAACTTCATCTGATATTTCCTTTACACTAATGTTGCACTTGCCATTTGTGTCGCTGAACACCATGTAGAACATTTCCTCACCACTACTTGGGAAGGAGGCTCTCCTGGCAGTGCCACAGGGGGAGAGCAGCACGGAGAGCAGCACAGAGAGCAGCTGAGTCATCTAAGCCTGCCAGCGGCCCTGCCCCCTTCCCTCTCTATCCTGAACAGTGACTGGCTTCCCTGGGCAAAGGGGAAAAAGGAGTTAATAAGCTAGATGCTGCATTTCCCAGATTTCTGTTTAACATTTGAAAAGATATATTTGCTCTGAAATACTGGCAGAGCAGATCAAGGAGAAGAGTGGCAACAATCCATTTACCACACATTGTATAGTTTTTCCCAGATTGTAAATGCAGCAACTTAATTAGCTCTCTCATTTTCAGGTAAAAATGATCTGCTACCTTAAATTCAAATGTATTTTGCAAAGCGTAGGTCTGTTTCTTGCCTGGCAGCTTTTTATCAATAGAATTTTTCATATGAATAATCATGGAGGCTAAAGTAAAAATATAGTTCATAAAGCCTTTTAATTAAAGTGTGGTGCAAACATAAATTACCATTTTGTTATGTTAGAGTTTAAATTTTCTATTTTTAGAAATCTCCAGTAACTTCACATATTTAAGAAAAATAAGTGAACACTTTGAAAATGTTTTACACAATTCTTGAATCTTTGCATTTCCTCAGTTGACTCAGCCCATGTTCTGGATCATGCTCTTTTCAGCAAATATTGGCTTAACATTCTGATTCTCATTTATATGTCCAACCCAGGCTTTCCTGGGTATCCAAAAAAAAAAAGGAGAACTGAAATAATGCTGCAATCGTATTCTCTGGATAATATTAATTGCAGCATTTAAGATATATTATGGACTGGTGGAAAGCAACAAGACATACTAAGTTCACAATTTGTTTAGTTAAGAATACAAGATTTAGGAGAAATGAGGTGGTCAGCCTACCACTGGTAGAGACAGCATATCTTTTGGGCATTTCTCTGTGCCCTTCACTCTTTAAAGGAACACACACCTGCTGGCAATACTTGCTATGCAAATAGAGTCCTGCCAGTATTGAGAAAAGAGCTAAATCCTCCTCTAGCAACAAGTTGTTTATACTTGGAGCTTACATCACCATCCTGGATGGACTTACACAAACACCCCACGCACTTCCACTTGAGGCAACATTAATGTGTGTGGATCACTCCAGGTTCCTGAACGAAACTCAGCCTCCATGTACTACATCTTTACCTGGGTTCAAAAATCAGAGGGAATGCCCATCTGTCTCCCTAACATCTTTGCCACCAGCTGTCTAGTGTCACAGACTCTCACTTTCCTCATAGTACCACAGTCTTGTCTCCCTCTCCCCTCACCCCTTCACACATTGGACTAAATGGTTTTGCTGCCAAGTTTGGTCAGAAGACTACGATCCCTGTCTTCTCCCTGGTCCCCACCATAACCCTCCCTTCTGCTAGGAGTATGCACCTGTAGAACGTTGAATCAGAATAATAAAAAAAGAGATTGTTGTTGGGCAAAGTTAATTTACCCTGTATAAACTGCTTTCTTAGAGTATTTGGTCAGTGTCCTCTGCTTTATTAGAACTTAGGAATTGAATTTGTTGATAGAAATCTGTAGAATTAAATTCTGTAGAATAGCAGAAACATTTGTCATTGAAGTAGGTTAGGAAGTTTATGGTAATATTTCAAGCTATTGCCTCTTGCTAAAACAAACTGCAATCTTAACCAAACACATAAAACATGCTCAATAAGCCCTGGCTAGCACTGCCACAAGCCTGACACCTTGAAAAAGTAGGGGAGGGGTGGAGGGGAGGATAGCAAACTAGCCCAAGAGTTATTGCCAATTTGAAGAAAGTGGTATTTTCAGATTACTGAATCTGATCCACTCAATATTTAGGAGAATTGTACCATATTAGAGATCATCTCTGGGACAAGCTCTCCAGAGCAAATAAAGATAGAATTCAGTAATTATTCAGTAAATTTGACAGCTGCAGCTGAGGAGTCTGTAGGCCTAAAACTTTTGCTTCATCAGTACATAGGAAGAAGCTTAAATTACTAACGACCTCCTTGGCCTGACTCTTTTCACTGTGAAATCAATAAGGCAAAGATAAAAATAAGACAGTGACTAAAGCTGTCACACAGCAAGTGTCACACAGCAAGTGACACACAGCAAGTGAGAGAATGAGCAACATCTTCGGAGTCACACGGTCACATCTACATTTTAGTCTTGCTGTGGAACTTGCCGTGTGATCTTGGGTGATCAGTTAACCTTTCTGAGGCTCTGTTTCTTCACCTGTGAAATAGCACCTACCTCACACAATAATGCAAAGCATCCAGCACAGTTTTGCCTCCCTTTCTTCTGCAATAGAGATTTATTTATTATATAACAAAGGGAAAGGGGCCATTCTTTCATATTTTTCCTTAGAAGTGCGGAACTTAAATTAATGCCAGTTTGGAGATTACTGCACTTCAAGGAAGTGGGAGCATCTAAGATGTTTTTATGCTTTCAAGCAACAAAATAAGATTGACATACACTTTGGGATCCAAAAATGGTGCATTGTGCCCAGGGGTAAGAAAAATAAGGGAGGCAAAGCCACAGAATGTTATGAGAGGCTTCTGATCTCCTATAAGGGCATCAGGTGTCCTTCAGAGTGTCCTTCAGAGTGTCGGGCTCTCCTCTGCCTTACCTGGCTTTGGTCATAGGCACTGCTGTAAACTACTCCAGTTTTCAAACACTGATGCTTTTCCTTCCTGCAGGTTAAGACAATTGAACTTGAAGGAGGCCTCTTGGAAGATCATTTTGAAACGACTGTAAAAATGAGTACATACCTGGTAGCCTACATAGTTTGTGATTTCCAGTCTGTGAGTGGGACAGCCTCATCAGGGGTCAAGGTGAGATTGAGAGCCAATTTCATACAGAGCACAGAATAGGGCAATGAGCTTTTATATTCTTAAGCTTTTTTTGTTATTATCAAAATATCATGCTTATTTTATAAACTACATATAGATAAAAATAAAATAAATTACTCATAATCCCAATACCAGAATATAATTTCTGATAATATTAGTGTATACCTTCCAACTGCTTTCTATATGTATGTCAGTATATGAGAATATATACAGTAACAGTATATATATACACTATTGGCAAAATAATATATGACTGTGTTAACTCAATGTTCACCATGTGATAAAAGTTGAATGTCATGAAATATTTTTCTATAATACTATATTAGTAATTGCTTAGTACTATACTGCACAGAAGTACCCTAAGGATTTTGTAATCAGCACCCTATTTCAGGACATTCACATTGTTTCCAATTTTTTTCCTCAATGAAAAGAGGTCTTCATAATTTTTAGAGTCTTCATTGTGTGCAAAAATTTACAATACCCAATAATTATTTTATAAAGTTTTGGAAACATCAGTAGAGGCATTAAAAATAAGAAAGAACTCCTTACCCTGAGGAACCAAATGATTGACTTAAAAGTGTATTCAAAGAACCATGAAATAATACTTATGAAAATGGCTATTGTAATTTATGTACATATTGTACCTACATGTATGTGGATATATACATATGGCATCTCTGCACATAGGTCTGGATGTGCATAGCTATAGATGTGTGAGAGGTCAGATAGAAGAGGACAGGCTGCTGTCTGCTTCCTTGGATTCATATCCCAGGCCTATAGTATTCCACGTGGAGGACTTGGAGCAAGTTACTTAGTCTCCATGAAGATAACAGCTATTTCGTAATGCTGTTGAGAGGATTTAGATTTACACATAAACTTTTAGTGCCTGGTGATCCATCAAAACATGGTGGCCATTAACGTATCCTTCCTATAACAGTTCTGAAGAACTTCAGTTAATTCAGAGCATGAAAACAGATAATGAAATGAAAGTAGCACTGCATTTGAAACCCAAGAAAATTAAAACCTAACTTTATTTTTTCTACTTGATTACTTTAAGGAGAGTCAATAAACATATTTTGACACTTTTTTGTTTAGAGTAAACTAGACCAGGAAGAGGGCAGGGGTGGCTATATCCAGTAAGTTCTTGAAGGCTTTCCCACCTCATAAAGCTGTGTTTTATTTGAATTGTGCTAGTAGTCATAATTTTGGAAAGGTAGTTCTCAAGTGTACATAATGCTGATGAGCTCAAGTGGACTCTCATGATTTAATAGCATAATATATTGTAGGTTGAAATTCACATTTAACACCTAGTAGGGGTTGTATAACCGTTAGGCATCCCTGGGACACATATTAAATATATTATGACATGTAATGACAAAAAAAATCTCATAATGTTTGAAGTAAATTTACGATTTTGTGTTGGGCCATATTCATAGCCATCCTGAGCCACATGCGGCCAGTGGGCCACAGGTTGGGCACCCCTGACTAGGGAGTAGATTGTAACAGAAGATGCAGTGTTTTTTATAATTTTCATGAGTGACTTTTGCTTTAATACTTCACAGAACGTCTTATCCCTTATTGACAACATGCTTTAGTAGTATCTCAGTAATTTCTTGAAATATGTAGTCTGCCTTTTTTTGGGGTGAGGGTTGTTAGGAATGGTATTGTGCCAAGGAGCCATATTCAAAGACCGATTTTTCTGATCAACATTTCACAGGTGTCTGTCTATGCCGCCCCGGAGAAATGGAGTCAAACCCATTATGCTTTGGAAGCATCACTGAAACTGCTCGATTTTTATGAAAATTACTTTGATATCAACTATCCACTCCCAAAATTGGGTAGGGACAAAGTCTATGTCATTATCTTTATTTTCACTTATATGATTTGCTTTAATGTGTTTCCTTTTATATGTGATTTAAATGAGCACTAAAGAGGTTCACTTAGCCCAGGAAGCAGTAATTTATACTTCAGAGATGATCCTTGAGTGTAAAAAATAAGGTATTTATGAGAAGCCCAAGTAGTGTGGATCATTTTTATTCACTTATTAGGTTTAATATTAAAATAGCTGCATTGCATGTTAGGATTAATTGGATGACTTTTCTGGAGCACATTTTTTTCTACACTATATTTGTACAAGACCAGGAATGTTTTATCAAAGTTGCCAAAGATTCATGTAAGCAGCTGAAAATTGTCCCTTCATCTGTTATCTGTAGTGCAATTGAGACTGAAAGACAAGAAAGACTGTGGCAAAGATTTTTAAAAGATTTGAAGAAAATAGATCATTTGCATATGATAGATCTTTATATTAAAAACACATAGTCTATCTTTGTTTTGATTTTCTATCTTAAAAATAAAGCTTGTGATTTTTATAATGTTGCAGAACATATAAAACCTATGACTTAATTTTATAACTTATATGGACTAGTTTTTAAGAGTTTCTGACAGTGACAAAACATTTATTTTCCTTTGGGACATTAGGAAATACTCATCATATCTTTCTTGCCCTTTTCCCCCAACCTCCATATAATTTTTTTTGCATAAAGTAAAACAAAACTTTAAAAGATATCACAAGCTTATTCCTATAGTTCCTGAGTGTCACTGTATTATTAGAATGCTGGTTCTATATACTCCTTAGCACAGATATACTAAATTCAGTTTTTCCACAATCCACTGCTGTCCTCTATGTCAAAAGTCAAGGAAAGGTCAAATAACAGCCACCAACAAAATGCAACCTTGAGGAGTATGAAATGTATTTTTAAAGTAACTGAAAATAAGGATGCAGTTTAAGAAAATATAGAGCAGATAGGTGTCTCTAATGGCTTTGGGAAATCAACTACTAGAAAATCATCAGTGCAACTTAGAAAAGGAGTTATTCCCACACTGAAGTGCTAATGAACACTAATCTTTATTAGTGCTAGTTTAGTTTTTGTTATAGGTATTTGATTTTATACACTGTAATTAACCAGTACTAATTCCAGACAATGCAATTATAAGCCAAGTAGCATGGTTTATTACAAACTTAAAAAAAATCACCTTCTTTTTTAGCCAAAGAATATTTCTTCCAAAATGGCCTGGCAGAATAAAAAAAAAATCACGATTAAATGTTAGCCAGATTAAATTTTCTAACCTACATTAAGTCACTGGCAAAGGATGTACAAACACACACACACATACATGGATGGATACAAGTTAACATACATTATACCTGAGTTGCTTAAAGATGATTAAGTTTCACCACCCTGCCCAAGACTTAGTTAAGAGGTAGAGCAAATATCAATGTTGAAAAGAAATTGAAGTAAAAAAGAATTGATGCTCACAGCTTTTTCCCTCTATGCCCTAAAGGACATTTGCTCATAAGAGAGGCCATATTGCCTGAAATATTATTTGCAATATTGACTGTAGAGATTGTTCCTAAAAGATGTTCTCCTGAAATCAAAATTCTTTAACTTTCTATTTTTGTAGAGATGAGTTTATTACATGTTTTTATGAATCTCAAACACATTAAAAATTATTTGACACCTTTTATTTTGAAAGTTTTCAGTATACTAAATAAATTATTTTCTTAGCATTAATATATCCATGGTATTTTCAGAGTCCAACACTTTTTGAAAAAAAAAAGGTTAAATGTCAACAGGTTACATCAGCTACAACCAAAACTGTATTGATAGAATATATTCTACTTGACATAGGTACTGATTGTTTTTAGTGCAACTACAAGACACCATGTCAATTGTAAGATATTCTTGATATTTTTAGAGCATCTGCTAAATGCACTGCAAGGATCATAATGTATTTGAGGAAGAAGCAAATCCCACTTCTGGCATGGAAAACATAATGATCAAGTGTGGTTGTTCTTATGTTTTAGATCTAATTGCCATTCCTGACTTTGAATCTGGAGCCATGGAAAACTGGGGACTCATCACATATAGAGAGACGTCACTGCTCTTTGATCCCAAGACCTCTTCCGCTTTCGATAAACTGTGGGTCACCAGAGTCATAGCCCATGAACTAGCACACCAGGTACTTGGTATTCATGGCACTTTCTTAGTATCAGTCCAAAAGAGCATTATACTGAAACAACATAAAATTCCTGAAACAACATAAAATTATTATATAGGGTCCAGCACAAATAATGCCCCTTTTTTATTACAAAATCTTTTATTATAAAATCATAAGCATGTGATTCTGTAACATAACAATATCACACTCAAGCATGCCACATGACATTTTAGGTGAAATGCTCAAATTGAAACTATAAATTATTACCCCCACATTATTACCTACCAACCACACTCAAGCAGGCATTACTTCTGCCAGACCCTGTATATCACTTTACCTCTAGAGGGGACCTTACAGATTACCAAACCAAACACAGTATGTACGTAGCAGATGGCTCCAGCTCTAGACTATGGGACTCATACAGGAATTTTATTGTAAGAGAACTGGTCACTATATTCTCTAAAACCCTCCAAGGTAAAGTCTTCAAATGTGTTTTTGTAAAGAAGGGTGAGAACTATGCAGATACATAAAACACAGAATTGGAAACCCTACAAAAAGGGATTTCTATTACATATATTTCTTCTTATACCCTGTAGTACTATGATATTTCAATATAGGGAAAAATCAGTCTCCCTTTGGTGGAACCTGTGAATATATGACCATAATGAAGTACCTCAAGTCTAAGTACTCACAGGCTGCTGACCCTGGACACATTACCTAACTCTCTACACTTCAGTGTCCTCATCTATATAATTAAGTTAATAATAGCTCCTGCTTCTTGAAACTGTTGTGAGGCTTATAGATTAGTATCTGTTCCTGTCATATAGTAGGCACTCAGTAAGTGTTAGATGTTAATGATGGCCACTGCTACCATTGCTTGCAGAGTAAAATTTCCAAGGCCCACCTATCAACTCTGCCTTACATACAGATATGAAACTATAGAACTAGCATTATATATATATATAAATATCAGAGATTATTTCTATTCTATTTCATTTCTGAAAATCCCCGGTGACACAGTGAATTATTAAGTACCCTAGAAATCCTCTTTCATCATGTAGGTAAATAGCATGCCAATGTAGAACTTGGTAATGTCTCTTATTTTTAAGTTTTAACTTTATCTTTTATTATCACCATAATAATAAGTCTTGTGTTTGTTTTTTTAAGCAGTGAACTAAGTACCCGATCATTTAGGAGTCATGTTCAGCACTGTACTATAAGAACATGTGGAAAGCTTTCTCCGATTTAGGATCTCCCCACGTGCCCATCTTAGGGATTTTGGTTATTAGTCACTGATAGCTCTAAAGCACATAGCTTACTCTAGGGATTCCTAATCTTCTACCCGGTGTTTGTAGGGAAATTGTTGGTGAGCTATACTTCCAAAGCTCCAGGCTTCCTCTGAGTCTTCCTTTAATAGCTTCTCTTTTGTGAGGGGCTGAAGCAGCAGGTTGCATCAGAATTTTTGCCTTGACTGTTTTGTCTCCATAGGACCATGCCACTCTTCTGTGTAAAACCCTGGCAAAGACTCCCAATGCCAAATGGGTGAGTCAGGGGTCCACAGAATGTTATACAAAACACCCATGGCACAGCCCCTCTCCATCTCTGCGGCCTCATCTTACTCACACCCTAAGCTTTATCCATCCCAGACCACCGCCATTTCCCGAACGTGCCAGGTTGTGTGGCTCGTCCATGATTTTGCTTCTACTGATCTGCCTAGAGCACACACCTCTCCCAGCATAACTGAAAAACCACTAGCAAGGCTCAGGAAATGTGTCATTTCCTAACTAATCAACACACTCTCTAAGGAGAAGTGATTCTTTCCTCCTGGAATCCTCTCTGTCCCTTGTTCAGATATTGATCATGGCACCAGTAGTGCTTTATTGCATTTATGTCTACTTGTTGACCTCCATCATCTGTATTGAGGCAGAGGCTGTATTATGTATATTTACATATCTAACATATGGCATGGTACCAGGAACATAGGTTCTCAATGGATACACACTGAATGGATGAGTAAACAAACCACTCTTGCTAACTGAAAAAGTGATCACAATCAGCTCAACTTCTGTTTCTCATGTTCATTATTTGTCATATTGAGGAAACAACTCCTGTCCATTCTCACAGATGCCCTTGGGAAGATTGGTGCCCACTTGCAAAATGACCTGAGGGTCATCAAAAAAGGAGTAGACTAAAATATTTTCTAAAAGCTACAGATGTAGCTGTTCTGCTCTTCTCATGTAACTATAATAAGGCTCTCTTCTGAATCTTAAAATCTTTTAAAGTTTCCCATCCTTCTTTAGATTGCAATCCTAAAATCGATAAACTAGATGCAGTTTATTGGGCATATTGGGCATAAATAAATAATATATAAAAGTACATGAAAAAATAGTAATATTTAAAATTGGTGTTACAGATCAAATATAGATAAATTTCTATTTAGATTATCCTTATTCATCCTTTTTATTTTATGTAGATATAGTTGAAACCTCAGACCTTTATTCACTTTAGTGACCAAGTTAATCCCTGGAAGTGTCAAGGCAGAGATTAACAACAAAATTTGTTCATCGGTAATATTATGTAATATTCTGAAAGTCCTAAATGAATTCTTGTGCTTCTCTTAAGTGCCTGCTACTGAATATGAAGAGGTAACTTCACCAAGGATAGTTTGGCTTATATTTTCCCTTAGACCATCACCATACATCAAGGATAAAACGAGATTATAGTTGTTATACAAGAAAGAAAACAACACCACAGAATGTTTTATTTCCTTCCAGAATGTTAAATCTAATAGCTAGGAGATATTTGGAGGATAAAATGAAAGTTGGAGAGGTGAGGGCAATGGGAACACAAAAGAAAAGCAAAGCAAGCTGAAGTGTGGTAGTGAGACCCGAAGGCAGGGAACGCAGAACAGTGATTTCCAACCAGTGTGCCACAGGAAATTTAAAAAAAAATCCTCACCCAAGAATATGTTTATAGATTTTTTGAGAGAGAGGAAAGGAGACAGAGAGACAGAGACAGAGACAGACAGAAAGATCAGTGTGAGGGAGAAACATCAGTTGGTTGCCTCCCTTATGAACCATGACCAAGGACTGACCTGTAACTCTTTGATGTAAAAGATGATGCACCAACAAACTGAGCCACATATCCAGGGCTGCCAGACTTTTTAAAACATGCAAGACCTCACTGTTTAGTCAGGGGCACTGGCCTCTTTTCCCTTAGATTGTCAAAAAAAAAAAGGCAACAACCAACACAATAGCTGTCCAATGTGAATGAATCAAAAATACATCTATTTTTTTGTCAGATCGGCAAAAATTATAATTTAGTTTTTGGTGTGCCACAGAATTTTAGTAATTATTTTATATGTTCTATGAGATGAAAAGGTTAAAAATCACTTCAATAGAAGGAATTGTCTAGAGAGAAAAGAGTAGCAAAGATATGGAGGAAAGGCCTTAATTACTAAAAGGAAGTTAGCATCCATTATTATTTTTGCTATGGTTTCCAATTTTCTATAGTTTTTAAACTTTCAGTAACATTGAATTTTTACCTCCTAGTGGTTTGGCAACCTGGTTACAATGGAATGGTGGAGTGATATTTGGCTCAATGAGGGTTTTGCAAGATATATGGAACTTATCTCTGTTACTGCCACATATCCAGAGCTACAATTTGTAAGTTCACAGTTTTGTATGTCCTACCATGTGCCCTAAGGAATCATCAATTTACTCTTAAAATTTTTAGTGAATGCTAAAGAGAAAACAATATAGCATGGTGTTTTTGAGCCTGTGGTGTTTTGTTTGATATACAAAGCAAATTGTATTAGTTTGCTAGGCCTGCCATGATACTATATCAAAGTGGGTGGCTGAAACAACAGAAATTTACTTTCTCATATTTCTGGAAAGGCTAGAAGTTTGAGATCAATGTGCTGGCAGGTTTGCTCTAGAATTTACAAAGAGCTGATTATTCATTTCCCCAAAATGTGTAAGAAGATTTCTTCAAACATAGATTATTATAGGCAAATGAGGGGTGAACACCATATCAAGGAGGTTAATAAAGGTTAATTGGCTCTTTTGGGTAGGCATTTGGTTCAGTATGATACAGACAGACATGGATTCAAAGTTAGTGTCTTCTTATTTGCTATATGCTGAATCTGTGTATTAGTCCAAAGCTTCACATATTCTCATATGTAAAATGCATATAATGCATTTCCCATGCAGGGTGTTGGAAGGGTGGCAGATGATGCATGTAAGGTCCTGGCACACAGCTAGTGTTCACTTAATGGGAACCATTAGTGTTAGTTCTATATCCAGAGGCTTGGCAGCTGGTAAACAGTTATGACATACCCAAAGGAATGCCAGATTTATACCTCCATGTAGCAGAGAATTGGTGAAAGGGCAATATACAAGGGGAAAGAAACTTATGGTGAAGTGTAAAAAATTCTGACTGAATACTCACTTTTAAGCATATATTTCTAAACTTAACATGTGTTTTATTGTTTTAAGAGGGTCAAACTGAAATTGAAAAAGTTGTTCTCTCCTGTTTAGGATGACTACTTTTTGGAAGTGTGCTTTGAAGTAATTAAAAAAGACTCATTAAATTCATCCCGTCCTATCTCCAAAGAGGCAGAAACTCCTACTCAAATACAGGAAATGTTTGATACGGTTTCCTACAACAAGGTAGGAAATGCTGTGGGCGGTGGAAACGCTGCTTTCAGGAGTGATGTGAGGAAGCCTTGTGCCACCAGCAGGTCGAGCTAGTGTGGCCAGGTTACTGTCACTTGTCACCCATTCCACTTTTTATTTTACTTGCTGTTCATTTTTCAGACATTTTACATGTTCTATTAAATTAAGCTTCTTTTAAAAACATATCATACTACCTTTCCTCTTATATATTCTTTTTCTTTATGTTCTTTCTCTTTTTTTTAGGGAGCTTGTAGTTTGAATATGCTGAAGGATTTCCTAAGTGAGGAGAAATTTCGGAAAGGAGTTATTCACTACTTGAAGAAGTTCAGCTACAGAAATGCTAGGAATGATGATCTGTGGCTCAGTCTGTCAAATGTAAGTCACGTAGTCTGTCAAATGTATGGGTTATAGTAAGACTGTTGCTAAGCCTATCAGGTGACAGGCTAATCATGAAGGTTTATAAATAGTTATATTTTCTGTCAACAAATATTTATTCCACTTGCCACACTACTAGGGTCCTTAGAAGGTGCCACCTTCCCCTTTCCTCTGGCTCCATGCTACACCAGCGTGCCACACTGGGTTAATCATAGAAGTTTATACTTGACCTCCTTCTCTTTGGTTTCCCTTCTGTTGTAAAGCCTACACTTTATCCTCCCACTTTCCAAAATCTCTAATGACTTTGTAATTCCTATTATATAATACCTAATCTTCTCTGTCCAAATGTTCAGGCTGAGCTCTACTAACTCAATCTGTCTTTGGTGCATGTGTAGTAGGTGTAGGGAGAATTAAAGAAGAAATTTGGTCAACAATAAGAGGAGTTTTCAAAACTAACTGTGAATACCGCTATGTTAATTTTTGTCACATTATGCTTATAACCATATCAAGAAAGTAAGGTACGCATTATTACTCCGTTTTTACAGACAGGAAAACTAATACTAAGGAAGAGATTTGCTCAAGATCATATAACAAGTGAGTGATAAGAGTCAGTGCTTAAAATCTGTTTTTTGACTCTAAATCCAGTATTCATTCTTTTAATTACATCACAGCTTCTTCCTAGTCATCAGGAAAATCTCTCATTTAACATTCGCCTAAAGGTTCTATATTCTAGTTAACCCCCTTCTGATGCCAAATGAAACTGGTAAGAAAATGATAAATTCCTGAAAATGTATTACTAAGCACTGTTTCCCATAATGTCAATTCTAATACATGTCAATAGCAACTTGGAAATCAAAGAATTCTTTGTTTTATTTTCCATAAAACCATTTAATAGCACTTTAGAGCTTTCGAGAGCATTAACCTCTGGTTATTTAAGGGTCGATTGCCAAGTTGGTGATTTTCTTAGGTCTTATGCCAATTCTGAATGCAAAATTTATTGTGTATTCATTTTGCCGGGATGGGCAAAAGTAGGTTTAGAGTTGTTTGTGTAATAAAGACATGAAAGTTATGATTATTAGAATAGCTTTATTAACTCAAAAGAATGACACAATTAACCTACTTTTGCCCACTCCTGTGTGCTACTGTGGTAGTCATTGGGAATGGCCATGTGAGCCAAGGTGTTTTCCCTAATGTCAAGAAATTTACAGTATGATGTGAGAAAGTTAATGCTAGACACAGTTGCCTAAATGCTAAATAGAGCATGAGTAACATGCAGAATAAAACAATAAAGTAAAATGTTTCCCGGGGAAAGGAAATATTAGGTTGGCCAAAATGTCCATTTAGTTTTTCCATAAAATAAAAATACACATTTTTCATTTTCACCAATAAGTTTATTGATTTGGATATTTTGAGTATGTCAGCTATCTCCCACGTGGTGTAACACTGATTGTTCTCAATAATGTCTCGATTTGATCACTGTCAACTTCAACTGATCTACCTGACCATTGAGCATCATCCAGTGAGGAATCCTCAGCACAAAACTTCACAAACCACTTTTGACATGTTTGATCAGTCACAGAACTTTCTCCATACACTGCATAAAATTTGTTTGTGTGTTTCAGTTGTGTTTTTACCTTTCTTGAAATGTTAAAGCATGATATCCCAAAAATATTTCATATCTTTTCCATTTTCAATATTAAAATAGCTACACAAAAATTCACCAATTTTGATAAGTCTTTTAAATGCACACTGATATGACAGCTGTCACAACACAATCTAACAAAATTGTTTCAAATGAACTTAAAGACAACTAAGTGCTACTAGAGCCATCTTACAGAAAAAATAAAACTTTTGACCAACCCAATGAGAGAAAAATCCAACAAACTGATTCAACCTTAAAACAGCTAATCCACCACATTGAATTTCTTTACCAAACTTTAAATATACATATATATATAAATATAATTCACTTAGACATAATAAAACACATAACAATTTATGAAGGAACTTTTGTGTATTTCCTATGGTCACTGAGAAGATGCCTTTTTTCATTTCATGAATTGCTATATTCATTTTCATGTCTCGATGAATTAAATCTTCACATGGCTATGCCAATAAACATCTGCACTCTTGTCTAAGATGCATATTCAGTCAACTATCAGTGCTGAAATGGCAGTGCTCTTTTATTCTTGTTTTATAGAGTTGTACAGAAGGTGATTTCACATCTGGTGGATTTTGTTATTCTGATTCCAAGAGGACAACCAGCACAGTAAGTATAAACAGACCAGCAGAGCAGAAGAGATCTGGCCCCTCACCTGACTGGCTTGAGTGTGCAGAATAGCCCGACTGTCCCTTTAAATAACTGGAGAGGAAGAGAGACTCCAGAATTTTCCTTGAAACAAAGCTGACTGAAGAAGGAATGTTCAGGCCATTTAGGGGGATTATGCTGTTACTACTATATTTTTGTTGTTGCAAGTCAGCTTTTCCACGGGCCCACTGCTAGCTAAAAATATCTTCGCTCCAAATTCCTCTGAGTGGTAACTGCTGCACTGGCATCTTCTAGACTCTGAACAATGCCAAAGCCAATATGTTAGGTTTGGAAACAGGGTGAATGGCTTTTGACTGTCTTGACGCCCTGTCTTTTGTTTACTTCTGGGAAATTACTGGAGCACTGCAGGAGAGAGAAAATAAAGTCATAATGGGGGAAATAAAGGCAAGCTTTCTTACAGAAGAGTCATGGTAATCCCATTAATTACGCTTTCTAAAGGAAGACTCAGCATCATCCAGTGACCAGAAATGCCTCCTAGAAGCCTGAAAGCTAGAGATTTTGCTCTGCATTTAATATACCTTTATTGATACATTGTTCTGTTGCAATATTTAAGGCTTCCCCTAAAAATAGCCGGCTCTCTCCTAAGTCATTCACTCTGGATTCCACGATTATTAAACGGAGAGGTGTTTCTTTTCTTTTTGTTTTGAAAGGAAGCAGGAAGAAGGCTCCAGCCTCAAGCCCTTCCTCTTGGCTTTTCCTACCAAGCGTTAACCCTTAAGCTCCCACATACATCCCTCCTTCAGGTAACTTGCAGAGCAGCCCTGTCCAGTTCCTGCATTGCTCTGCCCAGATGCAGCCTGAGTCCGCCCCTCCTCCCCCAGCCTTGTTTCTGGCATCCCAGGAGCCCTGAGTTTTTCAGCTCTCTATTTTTTTCCCCTGCCTTGACTTGATCACAGTTGCTTGTCATTTCAGCTCACCTTTCAGGGGGAACATGCGGAGGTCAAAGAGATGATGGCTACGTGGACTCTGCAGAAAGGAATTCCTCTCGTGGTTGTTGAGCAAGAAGGGCCTCTGCTCAGGCTGCGACAGGAGCGCTTCCTAAGCGGGGTGTTTAAAGAGGATCCTGAATGGAGGGCCCTGCAGGAAAGGTGGCTGCTTTTCTTCTATTGGTCTAATTTACCTCATTTCAGTTTACTTGTTATGGCATTAACTTTCTTTCAGCCTCTCTGGCAACTGTGGGACGCTATTTCTACATGGGAATCAAAGGCCTATTCTAGCCTTGATAACAGATTTAAAGGGCTGCAGGTGGCCCACTACGCGTTCGCAGCTGCTTTCTTAGTAATTCTGCAGCCGCCTTTAGAAATTCAGTTTGAGGCAGAGGGCGGTCAGTTATATTTCTATTATAATATACACTGACTCTTTTCAATACTAGATTTCTGGCCCCTAATAAATTGTGTGTCTGGCCTGCACCTAGGAAGTGTTATGACAGCTGTACAAATTACCAGAGAGAAAAGATAGTACCTATGTGATAAATTAGATGTTAAGCTCTCTTGTTCTCTTTTTATTTTCAGTAATAGACTATACATGTAATGTCTTAAAATATAGGATGTCCTTGGTTACGAGAAAAGCAAATCCAATTAACCACACTGTTTTGTTCACCAGCCTTTCCTGAGAAAACTTGTTAAAAGTTTTACTGAAATCAAGAAACGTAACACTGTTCACATTTCTCTGATTTATTAGCCCTAATAACTAGGGGAATTAGGTTATTTTAAAATGAAATAATCCAAGTGAATCTGTACTGGCTCTTATGATTATTATTTCTTTTTTTCTAAATTTCTAGCTAATAACAAATTCTACACTTTTTCTGAGAATTGAAAGCAAAGTAAAGGTCTTTAATTCACAGAATATACTCATAAAATGCTTTCTCTTTTGGCTTGTCAGTTACCTATTTCCAATCCAATAGCAACTCTTATGCTACTTCTCTATGTGAGACACAGCTTTCTATTTTTCTGTATGTCCTTCTGAAGCCCAAACCTCAAAGAGCTTAGACAATTTGTAACTTGGCAACACAGCCTGGACAATATAATGCTTGATTCATTATTGGGAAAGCAGGACTCACAATTTTGTAACTTATCAAAATATCACGAGAGGGTTCAATAGTGTGGATGGTGCAGAATAACAAAGACCTACAATGATCTGTATTTTTTCCTCTAACCAAGGCAGTTTTTAGATTACTGTTATAAAATTATTACTCTCTGATTCATGCTTATTCAAACTTTTGAAATGCTACTCTCCCTCTTTTTTATTCCCAGATATGTTTATCTGGAAAATTCCCTTTTCTTCCAGAGCCAAGGTTCATCCAGGAATCTCATTCCACTGTCTTGTCATTATCTATGTGTCTATTTTCATCTTTTTGTGCAAATGTTTCAAAGCAAATATTTCTATTGCTTTGTTAATTATCTCTACCCTTTGTGGGTTAGCAGATAGGTAATTACTTCTGACCCTTTACTAGATGGAGTCTGTGTACATTGTTTCTTTTATTTTTACATTTTCTAAAGACTAATGGGAACATCTTCGCTCTCCTTTTCATTGTATACGTGTTGGTATTTTCAAGCACCTGATTTTACATGTACAGGATTATTGTACTAATATGGCTTAATGTGATAGAAGAAATAAATCCTAGAAGCTGCTAGAAAGTTAGAAAAAAATAGTGGGTGTCTGTTATTTACCATAGCATGGCCACTGAAAAATAACTGAGGCCTTTTGCTTCTATCCATGCTACTGTTCTGCTTTTTGGATTTGCTAACCTGCAGAGCCTAAATTGTTGACCACTTACTCAGTCAGCAAGTGGGCAGTTGAATATAGTTAGCACTGTTGAACAAAAGGATAAGAGGGAAATCATCCCTGAATAAGATCTAGATTTCTTAAGACTTCGTCCTACGGCTTTGGTTCAGTTATGTGAAGTAGCATCAGGCTGTCAGAGTTTTTGGAAATATGAAAAGACGATTGCATATTTTTCTCCTCTTTAAAGAAAACAGCAGAATTTATTGTGGTATGAGGTTTAGACAGCAGATGGCACAGAGAGTTGTGTCAGAATTCAACTAGGTATGTATTGCTGCACCTTCATAATCACCATGGAAGAATTATTTCATACCCAAGGATCTGCTAGTCTTGTCCTATAAAATTTATAAAGCTACTCATAATGTAAAGCATGGGTGGTTAGGTGCCTTTTACAGCTTATCTGAATCTGACAATGTGAAAATTAAAGTGGCCATTTATTAAATTTGTAACAGTCTTTGCTCTCCAACATAGGTACCTTTGGCACATCCCACTAACCTACTCCATGAGCTCCTCTAATGCGATTCATAGACATGTTCTAAAATCAAAGACAGGTAAGGAACTGATTAGCCAAACAAATGTTTCAATTCTGAAATTAAATATATTCTGAACTATTTGGAGGAAGGATACTGCTAATAAGTAATTTAACCTTGTGATAGTTCTCATTTATCCATATATTAGTTACTAAAAAACATTTTAGCTAGGAAGTAAAATTTTCATGCAGTGGGTGGTTCTCTTGTGCTTGTAACATTCAGAGATAGGTTTTATTTATATAAAGAAATGATGGCATGCTCCCAAGTCTTTTAGTACCTACTAACCCACCTATTTTGTCATGAGGCAAAAATAGGTAATGTGAAAAAGCATCCACTCAGGAATTTTTTGTCTGTGGATTCATATTGTCACTCTATCATCTACTAGGTGTATGGCCTTAAGAAAATTATCTTTTTTATTTATATATTTTATTTTATTCTTTTATCCTCACCCAAAGACATTTTTTTTTTCATTGCTTTTAGAAAGAGGGGCATGGAAAAAGAGAAACATCGATATGATAGAGAAACATTGATTGGTTGCCTCCTATAAGCACCCAGACCCAGGATTGTATGCACAGTTACCGGGAATCAAACCTACAACCTTTTGGTTATGGGATGATGCTCCAACCAACTGAGCCATACTGGTCAGGGCAAGAAAATTTTTTAACTCTTGCTAAGCTTCAATTTTCTTATCTTATTTGAATGGAGACTAGGCTTCACAGAGTTATTAAGAGAATATGATAATGTTATTTTACCACCTAATATAATATCTGTCCTATTAAAAAACATTTAATATTTTAATTTTTGCTTAAACACTTCACTGAAATTTGAGAGGATTTCCACCATAGCATTAATATTCAATCTGCAATCGTTATTTGACCCAAAACAAGGACTAGACAAATGAATCACCTGTTTACATATACATACTTTGATGACCAATAACTAAACCTTGAGATAAAGGCACTAAGAAATCAAGCCCAATTCCAGTCATGCCCATCATCTGGCTCCCTGGGCCCTTGCAGACCTCTTAGACCTGCACTGGCTATTTTTTAGAACAAATTTAGCAGTCCTTTTGATATGAATCAACTTATTTTTTAATTTAGTAAGACCATTATTCCCAAAAGAAACCATCCAGTAGACCATGAGAATCGATATCATCATGACTTTTTAAAAACTTTGTTTTCTCACTGATTTATTAGTAATAATATGAAAACTAAAAGTTTTGGAGATATTTCTGGTGTGTATGTTGATAATGAAATGCCTATGCCAATTTCCTCCTCTTAGATACTCTGGATTTACCTGAAAATACCAGTTGGGTGAAATTCAATGTGGACTCAAATGGCTACTACATCGTTCACTATGAGGGGCATGGATGGGACCAACTCATTACACAGCTGAATCAGAACCACACACTTCTCGGACCTAAGGACAGAATAAGTCTGCTTCATGATGCATTTCAGCTAGTAAGGTAATGTACAATTTTATCTGATTTCACAGTGGATAACTGATCCATAACCAGATATGCCAGACTTCAAACATTCAGTGCTTGATCATTCCTATGATTTGGATCTGAACAGAGACCAAATACTGGCCACGAAGCCAAAGCCTACCCACTGATTAGGTATTTTCCCCACAGAATGTTTAAAAATTTAATCCAACATTTTAAACTGTGAAGAATTTGATATTAAAATCCTGACTTCTGGAATCTCCTTAAAAAAATGAGAAGATTTGGCAACTTTGGACCTTCTTCCCCACAGAGAAACCATAGAGGGGGGTGCAGTTGGATGATCCCCCATAGACCAGGCCTTCCTTCATTCTTCCATGTGCCCAAGTCCTGGACAGTACATGTGAATGGCTGGATTCACTCACGTAGGGTGGAACCTCTAGGCATGTCGGCTTTTAACTCCAGATTTAAAATTTGTTTATGCTAGTAGCTTCATATTTCACCAAATACCTTCATAATCTGCTGAACAAAGAGTAAAAATATAGTCTTAACCTAAATGAATTGTTAGTCTAGTACATAATCCATTTATTATTTTGCTCGCATTGGAGAAACCATTATGAAATTGGAAGCAAAATGAAGGAAGAATCGGCTGCTTATATTTATTCCTCTTTAGACTTTCCTGGAAAGAAAAGGTGTTTTCTTTCCCATTTATTATCAATAGTAGAATATAGAATAAATCAGGTTATAGAATGGCCAATGAGGGAGGGAACATGGGGATCAGGTGAAGTATTGTGTATTGTAAGCTTTTCCTATTCTGAGAATTATTGTAATGTACTCCTTTTATTCAGTGTGACATATTTCCTTTCCAATGCTTATTTAGGTCAACTTGAGTGAAAATAACCAGCAGGACATTTCTGAGACAAAGCTTTTCTTCCTTATAACTAAACTCCCAAATTAGAAAAAGGAGAGGATTGACTGTTTAGTCCTCAGTCCCATAGGTCTCAGGAACATCATAGGATCACAGCACAGTGAACGCTAGGGTTAGAAACAGGACCGTCCTGCATTTGAGTGTATGCACATCTATTGTTAGTTAAAGGGTGTTTGCTCAAAGGAGAAACTCATAGATTACAGAGAAAGTAGATTAAAATTTTAAGACTAGAAAGGATGAAGAATATTGACAATTCAGCAAATGAAATCCAATCTTTCTATTAGTTTCAAAGTCTTTTTTGCTGTTTCTAGCCTATAAATGTATGGGTAGCCTAAACTTAGCAGAAAAAATACTATAGTTATTGGTGCATCCATGGAAAAACAATCATCTTTCCTTTATTAAATGGAATGGTTAATGAAGTTAATTAAGAGAAAAAATTTTGGCCCTGGCTGGTGTGGCTCAGTGGAATAACCAGCCTGTGAACCAAGGGGTTGCTGATTCTATTCCCAGTCAGGGCACATGCCTGGGTGGTGGTGAGGTCCCCAATAGGGGACACATCAGAGGCAACCACAGACTGTTGTTTCTCTTCCTCTCTTTCTCCCTCCCTTCCCCGCTATCAATAAATAAAATAAATAAATAAATGTAAAAATTTTGATTTAAAACAGATGAATTAATGTACTACCTTTTCACATTGTTCCTGGAGCAAGTTATTTAAATGTGTAAAGCCTAAATTTTCTAGTCTTTAAAATTTTGCTAGTCTTTGAAACTCTAGTTTTAAATAATATATATCTCACAGGGGTATTTTGAAAATTGCATAAGATAAAGCAGATCAAACACCAAGCATACCTCACCATGCATGTCAGCTCTTAGCATTAATAGTATATTACCTAATAGATATTGTTTAAAAGATTATGTATTGAATAGGAAGAGGAGGTGACAGTATAGAAAAATGCATTTTGAATAATGTGAAGTTGAAGAAATGCCTTTAAAATAATGTGTTTGCATATTGTTGTGCTTTCAACTACACAGGGAAAAAATAAGCTAATTATGAAAAAAAGAGAAAAAAACCCAAAAGGCTGTATTTCAAAGTACTAGTAGTAAATGTGTAGGGTAGTGAAATTATAAGCATTTCCCCTTCTTCTCTAATTTCCAATTGTTTAATAGTTTGTTTATATTATTTTTATAATAAAGTAATTGTATAAGGAAACCATTGAAAACTCTCATAATCAGTTTAAATATTTTTACTTGCTGGATTCCCTCAGTAATATATAGTTTTTCCATCATGGCTCTATGAAATACCTATGTAAGAGTTAAAGGAAGTAATTAGTAATCACATTTAGTTTGGAGACAAAATTTGACCTGGGAATGGATATTTATTTTCATACTTTTTAAATATAATTTAAGACTTGGATCTCATCTGAGTGGAATTAAAATGACAAGTTTAATTTCCTTACAGAAAAACCATTTGTTTCTTTCAGTACCACACCTTAAAAAGAAGCCTTAAATTGGTTCCATAGGAATAGGCTTTTATTTCACAAAGGTACCATTTAGCTGAAATTATACAAATAAATAGATACAGATTTTTCCTGTTGGGCTGAAGTAAATGCTTATACATGTGTTTAATCTTTAAGGTAAATAAACATTCAGATAACATTTTGTGCAGGTGGTGAGGAGTTGTCTTTTTATTACACAATTACTGTATTAAAAGAAAAGGGACCCCTTTTAAATGAATAATAAGATTAAAAAATTTTCAAGTAGGCATATATGAAGTTTTCTAATAATGGCATTTGTTTTAGTAAGAAATAAATTAGTCTGGGCCAAAAAGAAAAACAGGATTGATATAAAGTAACTACTTAAAGTTAAACATTCTTTTTAAAATTATGACCGTACAATGTAGTGCCCAGTTTCTTCCTATTGCTGATGCTCAAAGGTATCAACTGCACTGTACGTTATGATGCTTACACACTTGAAAAGGAATAGTGACATTTTGTGGCTTTGTGTTTTATGAAATACAGTGACCATATGATTCAGCCCTCCGTCTTCAGATGAAAGCTTTGTTAAATTTTCCATTAGTCTGTTTAAAGCAGTATGTCATTATGATTGAGAAGAGTGAAGTCACAACAAAAGTTGGTTCTTTTTAACTTCATATCTTTCTAGTTCCAGTTCTCTCTTTTTAGATCAGAATTAAAACATTTTTAAACCCAGTTGAAATAGGGCATTATGTTAATGAAAAATTCAACAGATGCATCCTTTGTTCTGGAATTTGCTACCATATCAAACTATTATGCTCCGTCTGGGTGTCTAAGGCTGGCGAAATGGCTTATAGACCTGGTGGGGACACAGGTCCTCTTGGTAACATATGTGAGAACCTCCATACAAAAGTGACATTACAACAATGTTTCCCCTACAGAAGAGACCCTACCACTTTCACATTCAGAATAATAGTTTTGTTGTTTGTTTTTCTCACTAAAAGAAAATATAGAGGAGGTATATAATTTTATGGTCTAAATAGATTATAGATATAAGATTCTTGTTTTGTGACACAATAATTACTGCTTCTCTCTTAGGATCTAGGAGGAATGTCAAAAACAGAAAAATCCTAACACCTGTCCTCAAAGTTCCAAATTCACTGGAGGAATGATTCAAAGCCACAAGTTAAACAATTAGAGAATGACATAATATATGAACACAGCTTTGATGTTATTTGGTACTAAATATTAATAGTAGCAAATATTTATCTCATTTATGAAGCTTCTACTACATGCTATGATAATTTTTCTAAGTGCTTTACATATATCAACTTATTTAACCCTTACTACAATAAAAAGAGATACTGTGATTCTGTCCATGCATAAGGGAGGCAAGTGAGGCCCAGAGAAATTAGGTAATTTTTCCAAGATCACACAGCCGCTGAGTGGCACAGCTAAGATTTAAACCAAATGGTCTGGCTATAACAAACTTCTCTTGTTATTGATTTCTGTATCACAGTTAATATTAATATTAAGAATATTAAGATCTGTCCAAACCACTGACATTTGTTTCATACCTCAGTGCAGGAAGGTTGACCATAGACAAAGCCCTTGACCTGACTCGCTATCTCCAACATGAAACAAGCAGCCTTGCACTTCTCAAAGGTCTGGGGTACTTAGAATCGTTTTACCACATGATGGACAGAAGGAATATTTCAGATGTCACCGAAAACCTCAAGGTTTGTGCTATGTTCAGAAAATTCATTAAGTAAATACACAGTGTCTGGAGGCTCAGTGAGACTTAGTCTGTTTCCTGTGGACTCTTGGAGGTAAAGTTTTGAGAAATTGAGGAGACTGGCCGGTAGCACAGTTAACACCACAGTTCCTAATGGTTGAATGCTCCTTGTTCGTGTCATCATAATCCTAAGAGCCATACCAGGGTCATGGGCAAAAACACCCCTCTTAAGGTGATTTTATCTTATATCAATTGACAGTGCCCTCAAATAGGAAATGAAATCATATTTTTAATGAAGACACTGTTTCTTAAGCATGGTAGGCCAGGGCTAAGAAAAGAGAAGAGAAACATAAATAGTTTTGTGTTTTGGGAAAGGTTCATGCAGATAGTTTAGAGTTGAGCCTTTAGATGGGTCAGAGCTGTCTTAAGAACTAAACTCAGCCTCTCTGTAAACCCTCTTGTGCTTTTCTGCAGCATTACCTTCTCCAGTATTTTAAGCCAGTGATCGACAAGCAAAGCTGGAGTGACGAGGGCTCCGTCTGGGACAGGATGCTTCGCTCAGAACTCCTGAAGCTAGCCTGTGACCTGAACCATGCTCCTTGCATCCAGAAGGCAGCTGAACTCTTCTCTCAGTGGATGGAATCCAGTGGAAAATTAAAGTAGATCTAGACTTCTGTCCTATTCTTTGTTCCTTTCACTTCAATGTAAAAGTCTTTGATCATGCAGGACAATAGAGCTAAAACCTTTTAGTAAAGATAGACAATAAACATGCTGGGATTATGTACCCTTGTTTCATGCTCTCTCATAGTAAGTGCTCAGTAGATTTTGTGGGAAGTGTAGTTTAAGTCCCTACAGGAGAGAGCTAACTAAACATTGGCATGGTAACAGAAAGATAGACGAGGGTAGAAGCAGAGGGGCACCCACCTCCAAAAGTGCTGCCCTTTAAAGATGAAAAACAATGTAAAATGTACATGCAGTTAAAACATCTGTGATCCTCTGATGAAACTTGTGAGAAAAGGGGGGGTGCCTTTTTTAAAAAAAAAATGGGCTTACTTCCTCATTAACCAATACCACAAACCAAGCCTTGGCCTCGAGATCCAACTTTGATGGGAAACTGATGATTTAAGCCATTTGAAGAAATTACATGGTAGCAAAATTGATTCTGTGGTCAGTGTAATCAGAAAGATGCCCAGTGATCAAATGTATTACGTTGCAGTCCAGTTTAGTGGCCATAATCCATAGGCACTAACAGACCCCATGATCATTTCGTCTAAGCCTTTCTTTCTGTCCAACACATGATTTTATGTTGTTAGTGTTAAAATTCTGACTCTAGAGTTAGATATTTTGAGAAATCATATCTGCATGTGAATTAAGGAAAATTCATTTTTAAAACAAGAAAAAAAACAACTTTAGTTCCATGTAATGACGTGGTGCCAATTTTTCCTGTGTAAAATTGTTATGATATGCTATCATAACTTTTTTCCACATAACTAAATCTCAGTGAGCTTTTGAAACCTTTTCTTGAATTCTTCCTTTAAACAAAAGCAATTCCAGTTTCATTCTTTTTGGATATTTCTGATCTTTGGGATTTAAGCCTATCATCACTTTTAGAAAAATACTTCAGTTCTATTTTTCCCGTCTTTGTCATTGGGTCATCATGAGTAAGGCTAACATGAAAACATCTAGTAGAATACCATTCTGTGTTTATGCTAGCCACATGAGGGGTGAAGCTGGCACAAACACAGTAGGAACTCATGTATGATAGACATGATGTTTTAACGTGTTGAATAGAATGCTGTGCCTGTGAAATATTCGGAGTAAAGATCTTTAAAGCTTGTGATCAAGAAACATAATTAAATATCGTGGGCTCTTTTTTTCTAAACTTCAAGACCATTAGTATAAACCCTAATGAAGAATTTCCTTACATAGGTTGGTTATTTAATTCACTTAGAAATCAAAATATAATTCTCTGCATGTCAGCTGTGTGCTGGGCACTGCTGCAGGTGCTAAAGATAAAGTAGTGAATGAACAATTATGGGTCCCACCCACAAGGAGCTTGTGCGTGTGTCACCGATTTTTATAAAGTTATATAGTAAACTACACTAAAATCAGCACAATGTGGATTATAATTTAATTATTTCATTACTTAATCTTTTTTATGATTCAAATGGCACTTGGGATATTTAAGTGCATAGAGTGTGAATAGTGGAAATAGCACAAGTGTCAGAATCACAGGTTTAAATCCTGTCTCCAAAATGGCTGGTTATATCACCTCAGAGCAAGTTACTTAAAACTTTGTGAGTTTATTCCTACTTTATAAAAATTAGGATAACTATCTCACTGGGTCGCTTTGACAGTTATATAAAACGGATAGAGATTAGTGCAACCCCTACGATATGGTTGCTGCATGATAAATACAAATTTCCTGCCCCACCCCCACTTTTCTGTGTTGTGGTTTTTGCAAGCTATCCATATAAATTTAAGTTATTATTGATCTAACCATATCTGAGTTTAAAAACCATAGAATAAATTAGAGTCAAAGCTAGTTAATATCTTATAGGATAATAAAGCCCAAAAATTATAGACAGAAAATAATATTGCATCATATCACTTTTACAGAATTGTAAAATGACTGAATGGTAACCAGTTGTGTTAAATTACAATTCTCTAGATGAACCTAAGACAGGCCTGTTAGGCCTGTCTTAAGCAGCAAGTAATAATCTTTAGAAAATTATATAGCACCAATACAGGTTATTTAATGACAGAATTATGTATAAACCAATGCTTTTATATTTTAGAAATCATCTCTTTTATTTATTGATTCCATACATTTTCTCTTTTCATCTCTGTGCAGGTTAAATTTTTATGATTATTCTCCTTGCTAAACACTTCATCATCAGTAGGAAAACTACAAATAACTTGAAAAGTAAAATTATATAGTTTTATAAAAGTTTGGCAGAAAAAAAGGTTTAATATGCTAGATACTAGAAATAAGTCAGAGGTGCTTCTGTTATAGCAATTTTAAATCCTAAGAAAAAATAGTTTTTCTTTTATAAAACTTTTGTCTTTACTTTTGTGTTTAATATCACAGTGTCCCAACAGATGTTTTGAAGATTGTGTACTCTGCAGGCGCTCAGACGACAGCTGGATGGAATTACCTTTTAGAGAAATATGAACTGTCAATGTCAGGTGCTGAAAAAAACAAAATTCTGTATGCACTGACAACCAGCAAACATCAGGAAAAGTTGATGAAGTAAGTGTATTCATTTAACTAAGTGGTTAAAAGGAAATTAATACAAATACAGTGAAGTTGCTAAAATTTTGGTCACCAATTTCAAAGGCATATAGTAATTGAATCAGGATTTGAATTGTTTTGATTAAAAAACATGTTAAAATGTCAATCACAAAAACAAATATTCCTTAGTTTTTAATCATGTGATTGATACTAGGCAAATGGCTAAATTTTACTTTCAGAACATTGAAGGAAAATTATTGCAAAAATACATTCTTGTATATAAAATATTATATAAATCTTATCAAAGTTCTTTGAAATAATAAGTGAATAAAATTACTTCTAGAAAAAAAGCAGCAGTTTAACTAGAACATTTAAAATGTTAGCCAGTAGAGAATTTATTACTATTTTTGGTAAATTATATCTTATCATGCCTCTTTTTCCTATTCTTTTAATATATTGGGAGATTAAGTTCATTTCATTACGTAACACATACCATGAAACATCATGTGGTTTTTATTTTTCAGATTAATCCAACTAGGAATGGAAGGAAAGATTATCAAGACACAGGACTTGGCAGTTCTTCTTCATACAATTGCTAGGAATCCCAAAGGGCAAAAATTAGCATGGAATTTTGTAAGAGAAAATTGGACCCATCTCCTTAAAAAGTTGGTATTCACTTATCTCCATTGTGTGTTCTTCTACCCATCTCAGTTGCCTAAAACCAATTACAATCAAGTGACCCCCCAAAGCTTAAAAATGAAAGGTACCATTTCACCCAAATGGTTTGGTGAAGTCTACAGGTTTTAAAACTAACTAAGGCAGATTATTTTGTCCAGGTGTAAGGGAGAGGAATGAGCGGAAGGGAATGGGAAACAGATTTCTCTTATTCATGTCAGGTAAAGAATTGCTGGGAGCAAGTACTAGTTGAGTTAAATCTAGCCGTCAACCCCATCCCCCCAACTCCTCTGGGTGCTCTCACAAGCCCAGAGAATTTCAATGAAGTTGCATTTAGTGCATCAGATGTATTTGGCTTGCTTTTTGTTCCTGGAGACCCTTCAAGAATTGTGATGAGAGCTAATCCCCACTCTCAGCAAAGGTGGCACAGCAGGGAACACTAAGTGGCTGAAAGAAATCTGACTAGAAGTGTTTTGGGAGCCCTCCTTCAAAACTGGATTGGTTCTGAGTCTATTCTTGGGTTTCAAGTTTTGGGAGAACTAGAGCTTATCCAGTATGCTTCTGAACCTAAAATATCCCCAGGAGGAAAAAACACATAGTATTAGATTTCACTGGAATGTACATAATGGCATTACTTTCTCCCACAACATACCCCCTGCTAAGGTTAAGGTGTTCAGCCATTTCCTCATCCAAATCCAAAAATGTCACTTATGAAATGCTGTATGGAGAGTATCCTGAATGAAACATCTATGTCACTTTCTCTGTTCATCTTACCGTCAGTTAGCATCTTTGATGTCAGTTGTCTTCAGTTCCTCTTACCTCTCATTTCTTAGCCATAACGGACTCAGACTCCTCACAAACAGTTTTGTGTAAGCAAAACCACACTTTCCTCCCCTCTCCCAGACCTTCATGGGGCTGACATCCACATGAAACCACTTAGAAACTGCTTGTAAAAAATGTGTTTCCTTAAAAACTCTACTGGAACCATTGGTTTGTTCGCATGACTCTCAGTTCCCTACTGAAATGGTCAGACCTTTTCTGCAATGCTGTAGATTCCCTTTGTACCTGGAAATTATCCTGCTGCTCGATCATGTGCAGAGCCTAGACTTGGAACTATTTCCTAGACTTATCTGTGCTCTGCTATTCAGCACGAATTCCTTTGACAGTGGGGTGAAGGATGCAGTCTGTGGCTGCCAATGAGAGCTCAGCCAAGTAACATTCCCCTAATACAAACAACATTTAAACATAGTGGTGTCCAGAATGGGAGGAGGAAGTGTGCACATTAGAATGCAAGAAGAAAATAGTACTGCATATATTATTTATGATAGTGTTTAAATGTTCTTTTTTACCTATTACATAATATATTCATATACAGAAAAATGTAGTTTGGGAAGTTATTGGTCAAAAACATTTTACTAATGGGGTGCATAATAGAAAATGTACAGAATGATGCTTTAAACATAAACATAAATTTAAATCTAAACATTGCTGAATAAGGGAGTTATAGTTCCTAAAATAACTATATCTACCTTTTAATATTATGGTCAAAGTTGATCAATTTCATAGTTTTGGGATTTTATTGGATGAATATCAGTTATTCTTATGATAATTAATACTATCAATTGTAATATATAAGCTTATCTTATAGCTATTAACATTGTATATTTTAAAAGTATATAATATAATAAACATAAGGCTGGTATTTCTATTACTTAAATTTCTTTTTATTTTCAGATTTGACTTGGGCTCATTTGCTGTGAGAATGATCATCTCTGGCACAACATCTCACTTTTCTTCCAAGGATGAGTTGCAAGAGGTTTGTGACTCTCTATTCCTAACTAAATGTTCAAGTGCTGAAATTGAAAGTAAGCTTAGGTGCAATCTGGTTTGAAGTTCTCATTTTATTAAGAGAAAGTAAGTTATTTATCCAATGTCACATAGCAAGTAAATGGAAGGCAAAGTACTAGAACCTTTTAAAATACATACATCAAAATGTAAATTGCCCTTGAGAGATGAACCCTTTTGTGCTATTTTGTTCATATTGTATCATCACAAATGATTATATTGAAGTTTGAAAGAATTCTTAAAGATTTTTTTAAAAAACTATTGTTGGTAATGCTACTTGTTTTACTTTTTTAAAGTATTCCAGTGTTTTACATCTTCTTTCCACAATAATACTTGAATTTACTTACACTTAAGCAAATTCAGAATTCTAGAACTTAATTCCAGCTCACTACTAACTCTATGACTTGGCTTAATCACAGCTTCTTCACCCACAGTATGCTCACTTGTAAGGTGAGAATTTATGATTCCTGTCTTACTTTATTTGTTTGAAGATAAAACGAAGTAATAATTATGCAAAAAAGAGGAAAAAAAACCTTTTAGAGTTGGCTTGCACCTGTGTTTGGATTATTTGCAAGCTGTTTTAAAACCTTCAAAAGAGAAAGTGTTTTTCCAACCATGTCAGTAATTATTTTCTTGCTTATTTTTCAGGTGAAACAGTTCTTTGAATTTCTTAAAGCCCAAGGATCACATCTGGATGTTTTTCAAATTGTTCTGGAAACCATATCCAAAAATATTAAGTGGCTGGAGAAGAATCTTCCCACTCTGAGGAGCTGGCTACTGGTTAGGACTTAAATGATCAATAGAAAGAGCACATCAGATGCAGGTTATGTCTTCATGAAAATGGCAAAGTTCAAGTCAGAATTCCAGATATTTTGTCTAATCAGTAAGAAGTTTCAAGAAATCAGCCAGCCCTGTCCAGTGTGGTTCAGTTGGTTGGAGCATCATCCTGTATCTGAAAGGTTGAGGGTTCAATTCCCAGTCAGGGCACATAACTTGGTTGTGGGTTCAATCCCCAGTCTTGAGCACATAGGAGAGGTAACCAGGTAACCAATAGATCTTTCTCTCTTGAATTGATGTTTCTTTCTCTCTCCCTTCATCTCTCTCTAAAAAGCAGTGAAAAAATGTCCTCAGGTGAGGATTTAAAAAAAAAAAAAAGAGGAAAAGGAAAGCCAGCATAGTTGTCTGCTCTAAGCCATGGTCTCTAGTGGAGAGATATATAGTGCTGGGGGTGGGTTAAGGCCAGTTCAGAAGCCTATTTAAAAGTAAAGTTTTTGAATAATAGAGATATGTGGAAATATAAATATGGACACATAAATACAGCTGTAATAGTTTAGCCACGACACAAACTATCTACATTGCCTCACATTATGCCACTCTTTTGCTACTTTGCTCCTCGCTTAGGATCCTAGAGTTTGCCCAACCAGTTTTACCTCCTGCCATCTTCTCACTCTTCCGCTCCTTCTACTTAGCCTGAATAGTTTAATTATGATGGAAAATCTGAAGCAAATATGAAGTGAATATCAGGAAAACAGAGATTTTGTCTCCAAATCTCAGATTAGGAACTAGATGTCAGGGTTTATCAGGAGGCCAGGAGGGAGTCTTGGCTTGAGCCTCCCATTCATGAAAAGCCTCAAGGACATTCTTTGAGTTCATCTTCAAATGAAGCAAAATCTGTAGTCACAGAGGTCCAGGAGGGGAAGGCAATGCTGCATACTTTAATCCATACATTGTTGCATTTTAAATAAATCTTTTGGAAGTTGCAGAATTAGATTATATTGTGTATATTTGGGTTAAATTGTAGTTTAATTTAAATATTTAAATGTATCATGGTATTTTTAACCAGTTTTAGCATGTCTTCATATTTTAAGAAAACCTCTTGATCTCTGAAATACTTTTCTAAATGCTTTTCTTAATTGTTTGAATAAGGTATTGGAAATAAAGAAACCACCCCTCTAAATATAGTAGTAAATTTAATAAATTCATGACCCCACATATGAATCAGTACAAAAGCATAAATAAGTTCTAGAAAGATTTGAATCAATACACAATTCATTTATCTGGCTTATTAAGGGAAACTGGGCTGTTGGGGCAGGGGACATGGTGGGGGGTGTAATCCAATTCTTTTTGGAGTGATATCATGGTTTTTAGACCTTTCTCAGTCAGAGACAGAATACAGTTTGGGTGGCCCATGAGCATGAAACAATATGTGTTCTGTTAAGTTTGTTTTCAAATCATTTCTTCGAGTCTTTGAAGTGTCTTCAACTCTAGATTTGACCTGGTCAGGGTTCTATCAAGGTCTGTGTAACACTGTGGTGATATCCCTCTAGAATTATACGTACTTTTGGTAAGAAAACTGCAAGAGTAAAGAATACTGTTCTTTTTCCCCAACAAGCTAATATGTAAAACAGCTGTAAAATGTGTATGAGATTCCATGGAACTGTGTCATCAACATTTCCATAAATAAGCAAAGTTCTTTGTTAAGTACCTTAACTGCCATAAATTTCCATGTTTTTAATTCTCTTTTTTGAGTTCCTTATTTGTAATTTCTCAGATTCTTAAGAATTGAGTACACAAAGAAGCAATTTTGTTATTTAATGAGAATGAACAGGAGAATTGATGTACCAATAATGTTTTAACAAATAGTTTTTTTTTCCAAAGAAACGTACTGTACTTATTCGTGTAGTATTTCAAAAGCTTAATGGTGGATGCCAGACCCCCAACACAAACTAAGACTTGGCTAAAGTTTGTGTTACTCTATTTTTCCCCCAAACAAGCAAGTTGTGAAAAAGTTACATACCCCATTATGAATAGATGATGGAGTGAGCAGACACAAGTTCTTTGTGCCTCCCTGATTCCCCACAGAGCTCCCAGGAGAATTCTGTGGTCTCTGCAGCCTTCTCAGAATGAGAAACCTTCCAGATCAGGAGGCCCAGAACCAAAGGCTTGCTCCTTTTTCAGGCATTGTGTGGGGGAAAATAGGCACCTCAGCCCTCAAGAGCCCAACTTACCAACTGACAGGAATTTGACCTATCTCATATACACACTTCTGCATTTCATTCCTTGCTGTGTCATTGGGTCTATTTGAGGTTCCAGAGAAGCAAGCCTGGCCAGGAACCACTCCTACAAAGATATCTTGATTTTCTGAGGGAACTTCCTGGGGGGTAGGTGTTGTTTGGTTTTGGCTTTGGAGTTGGGGAGGGATTTATCCCAAACCACAAGGGGGACTTTCAAATAGTCATAGGAGCTAGTTATCCACTTGAACATTAATATCTACCAAACACAATGTTGTTTAACATGGCCACAGTTTTCTCTGCAACCTTCCTTTACTTATATTCATTATTGACCTGCATTTTTCCACTTAAACATGTATCACTATTTTTTATTTCAACATATAAAGGTTTACAACTTTTATGTTTACAGACTTTACATCAATCATGTGCCATATTGTTTAATTCCTGAAATCTTTTTTTATGGTTGGTATCCTATTAAAGTTGTCCCAATTTTCACCCATTGTTCTCACCACCCCTACCCTCCCCCCATCCCCAGTGCTGCTCCCACAGTCAAACCCCACCCTGTTATCCATGTTCATGAGTCATTTATACTTGCTCTTCAACTAGACCCTTTTCCTTCTTCCCTTCTCCCCCAACCCCTCCCTCTGGTCCCTGTCAGTCTCCTTATTTCCATGCCTCTGGTTCTAGTTTGCTCATTTATTTGTTTTATTCATTAGGTTCTACTTATAGGTGAGATCATATTGTATTCATCTTTTACCACCTGGCTTATTTCACTTAATATTCTCCAGTTCCATGTTGCTGTCACAATAGGTAGGAGTTCCTTCTTTCTTTCTGCTGTGTAGTGTTCCATAGTATAAATGTGCCACTGTTTTTTGATCCACTCATTTACCAATGGGCACTTAGGCTGTTTCCAGCACATGGCTATTGTAAATAATGCTGCTGTGAACAAAGGGGTGCATAGGTTCTTTTGAATTAGTACTTCAGGATTCTTAGGGTATAAATCCAGCAGTGGAATTGCTGGGTCAAAAGGCAGTTCCATTTTTAGTTTTCTGAGGAAATTCCTTACTCTTTTCCACAGTGGCTGTACCAGTCCACATTCCCACTAACAGTGCACTAGGGTTCCCCTTTCTCTGCATCCTCCATCATGACCAGTGCTTGTTGTTTGTTGATTAGTTAATGATAGCCATTCTGACTAGCATGTGGTGGTATCTCAATATGGTTTTAATTTGCATCTCTTTGGTGGCTAGTCATGCTGAGCATCCTTTCATAAGCCTATGGGCCCTCCATGTTGCTCCTTGGAGAAGTGTCTATTCAGGTCCTTAGCCCTTTTTTAATTGGATTTTTGTTTTACTGGTGTTGAGTCCTTTATATATTTTGGCATATGAGCTCTTTATATATTTTGGAGATTAAACCCATATCTAAGGTATCATTGGCAAATATGTTTTCCCATAGGGTTGGTTCCCATTCATTTTGATGATGTTTTCTGTAGCTGTGAAGAAGCTTTTTTAACTTGATATAGTCCCATTTGTTCGTTCTTTTCTTTATGTCCCTTGCTCTAGGGGATATATTGACAAAAATATTGCTGCATGTGCTATTTGAAATTGTAGTGTCATTTTCCTCTAGGAATTTTATGGTGTCACAGTTTATGTTTAAGTCTTTTATCCATTTTGAATTTATTCTGGTGTATGGTGTGAGTTCAGGGTTGTTTCATTTTTTTGCATGTACCATTCCAGATCTCCCAAAACCATTTCTTGAAGAGGCTATTTTTACTCCATTTTATACTTCTATCCCTTTGTCAAATGCTAATTGACCTTAGAGACATGGGTTTATTTCTGGATTTCCTATTATGTTCCATTGAGCTATATGTCTGTTCTTACGCCAGCACCAGACTGTTTTGATAACAGTGGCCTTGTAATATAGTTTGATATTAGGTATTGTGATTTCCTCCAACTTTGTTCTTCTTTCTCAAGATTGCTGAGGATATTCAGGATCATTTCTGGTTCCAAATATATTTTTGACACATTTCTTCTAAATATGTGAAATATGTCATTAGTATAGTAATAGGGATTGTGTTGAATCTATAAATTGCTTTAGGTAGTGTGAACATTTTAATGATGTTGATTTTTCTAATCCATAAATAGGGTACATGCTTCTATTTATTTGTATCTTTCTTAATTTATTTAGTGTTCTGTAATTTTCCAAGTTCAGGTCTTTTACCTCCTTGGTTGTTGATTCCCAGGTACCTTTTTTTTTTTTTTTTTTTTTTTTTTGCTATATAAATGGGATTTTTTCCCTAGTTTTTGTTTCTGATAAATCATTTTTAGTATTTAAAATTGCCTTTGACTTCTGAATATTGACTTTGTATCCTGCTACTTCACAAAATTCACTTATTTGTTTGGTTAGTTTTTTGGTGTAGACTATTGGGTTTTCTATTTACACTATCATGTCACCTGCAAAAAAAAAAAAAGACAGTCTTACTTTCTCCTTTCCAATTTGGATACCTTTTATTTCTTTTTCTTGTCTCATCACTCTGGATAGAACTTCCATTACTATGTTGAATGAAAGTGGTGAAAGGAGACATCCTTGTCTTGTTCTTGACCCTAGGGAGGAAGCTTTTCATTTTTGCCCATTGAGTATGATGTTGGCTATAGGTTTATTTTTCTTTTTTTTTCTTTAATATTTTTTATTTTAATTCTTGTTGCAGTACAATTTTCTATCTTTTACTCCCATCCCAACCCACCCGCCCAGCTCTCCCCTCCTCCCTCCCATTTCCACCCACCCCTAGTTTTTATCCATGTGCCCTTTATACTTCTTCCTGTAAACCCCCTTTTCCCCTGAAGTTCCCCTGAAATTCCCTCTCCTCTCCCCTCTGAACACTGTCAGACTGTTCTCTATTTCAGTGTCTTTGGTTATATTTTGCTTGTTTCTTTGTTTTGTTGTTTAGGTTCCTGTTAAAGGTGAGATCATATGGTATTTGTCTTTCACTGTTTGGCTTATTTCACTTAGCATAATGCTTTCCAGTTGCATCCATGCTGTTGCAAAGGGTAGGAGCTCCTTATTTCTTTCTGCTCCATAGAATTCCACTGTGTAAATGTACCATAGTTTTTTGATCCATTCATTTGCTGATGGGCATCTAGGTTGCTTCCAGCACTTGGCTATTGTAAATTGTGCTGCATGAACATTGGGGTGCATAGGTTCTTTTGGATTGATGTTTCAGGGTTCTTAGGATATAATCCTAGCAGTGGAATTGCTAGGTCAAAAGGCAGATCCATTTTTAGTTTTTTGAGAAAATTCCATACTGTTTTCCATAGTGGTTGCACCAATCTACAATCCCACCAACAGTGCACTAGGGTCTCCTTTTCTCCACAACCTCTCCAACATTTGTTGTTTGTTGCTTTGTTTATGATGGCCATTCTGACTGGTGTAAAGTGGTATCTCATTGTGGTTTTAATTTGCATCTCTCTGATAGCTAGCAATATTGAACATCGTTTCATGTGTCTCTGGATCCTCTGTATGTCCTCCTTGGAGAAGTGTCTGTTCAAGTCCTTTGCCCATCTTTTAATTGGGTTGCTTGTCTTCTTAGAGTGGAGTCATGTAAGTTCTTTATATATTTTGGAGATTAAACCCTTGTTTGAGGTATCACTGGCAAATATGTTTTCCCATACAGTTGGTTCCCTTTTTATTTTAATAGTGTTTTCCTTAGCTGTGCAGAAGCTTTTTATTTTGGTGAGATTCCATTTGTTTATTCTTTCCTTTATGTCCCTTGTTCTGGGGGACATATCAGTAAAAAAGTTTCTGCATGAAATATCTGAGATTTTCCTACCTCTCTTCTCCTCTAGGACTTTAATGGTGACATGTCTTATATTTAAGTCTTTTATCCAACTTGAATTTATTTTTGTGTATGATGTAAATTGGTGCTCAAGTTTCATTTTTTTTTGCGTGTAGCTGTCCAGTTCTCCCAACACCATTTGTTGAAGAGACTGTTTTTACTCCATTTTATGTTGCTGCCCTCTTTGCCAAATATTAATTGGCCATAGAGACTTGGGCCTATTTCTGGGCTCTCTGTTCTGTTCCATTGGTCCATGTGCCTGTTTTTATGCCAGTACCAGGCTGTTTTGATTACAGTGGCCTTGTAATACAGTTTGGTATCAGGTATTGTGATCCCTCCTACTTTGCCTTTCTTTCTCAAAATTGCAGCAGCTATTTAGGGTCATTTATGATTCCATATAAATTTTTCAAGTGTTTCTTCTATGTCTGTGAAATATGCCATTGGTACTTTAATAGGTATTGCATGGAATGTGTAAATTGCTTTGGGTAGTATGGACATTTTGATGATGTTAATTCTTCCAATCCATGAACACGGTATATGTTTCCATTTGTTTGTGTCTTCCTTAATTTCTTTCTTCAGTGTTGTGTAGTTTTCTGCATACAAGTCCTTTACCTCCTTGGTTAGATTTATTTCTAGGTATTTTATGTTTCTTTTTGCTGTATCAAATGGGATTTTTTTCTTGATTGATTTCTGCTTCTACTGTTTCATTGTTTTTACACAAAAAAAATGCCTTTGATTTCTGGATATTGACTTTGTATTTCGCTGTTTTGCCAAATTCGTTTATTAGGTCAAGCAGTGTTTTGGCTAAGTCTATAGGATTTTCTATGTACACTATCATGTCATCTGCAAAAAATGACAGTTTTGTTTCCTCCTTTCCAATTTGAATGCCTTTTATTTCCTTTTCTTGTCTGATCACTGAGGCTAAAACTTCCAGTACTACATTGAAAAGAAGTGGCGAAAGTGGACAACCTTGTCTTGTTCTTGATCTTTGTGGAAAAGGTTTTAGGTTTTGCCCATTGAGTATGATGTTGGTTGTAGGTCTCTCATATATGGCCTTTATTATGTTGAGGGATGCTCCCTCAATTCCCACTTTGCTGAGTGTTTTTATCAAAAATGGGTGCTGCACCTTATCAAATGCTTTTTCCACATCTATTGTTATGATCATGTGATTTTTGTCTTTGCTTTTGTTTATGTGCTGTATTATATCTACTGATTTGCAGATATTGAGCCATCCTTGCATCCCTGGAATGAATCCCACTTGGTCATGGTGTATGATCTTTTTAATGTATTGTTGGATGCTGTTTGCCAATATTTTGTTGAGGATTTTAGTGTCTATGTTCATCAGTGATATTGGCCTGAAGTTTTCTTTCTCTGTTGTGTCTTTATCTGGTTTTGGGATTAGGATGATGCTGGCTTCATAAAAAGAGTTTGGGAGTCTTCCATCATTCTGGATTTTTTTTGGAATAGTCTGTGAAGGATAGGGGTTAGCTCTTCTTTAACTGCTTTGTAGAGTTCACCGGTGAAACCATCTGGACCCGGACTTTTGTGTGTTGGGAGTTTTTTTATTACTGCGTCAATTTCATCTGCTGTTATTGGTCTGTTCAAGCTTTCTGCTTCTTTTTTATTAAATTTTGGGAGATTATATTTTTCTAGAAATTTGTGCATTTCACCTAGGTTTTCAAATTTCTTGGCATACAGTTCTTCATAGTAATTTCTTACAATCCTTTGTATTTCTGCGGTGTCAGTTGTAATCTCTCCTCTTTCATTTGTGATTGTATTTATTTGGATCCTTTCTCTTTTTTTCTTGATGAGTCTGCTTAAAGACTTGTCGATTTTGTTTATCTTTTCAAAGAACCAGCTCCTGGATTCATTGATCTTTAGAATTGTGCTTTTAGTCTCTATGTCATTTAATTCTACTCTGATCTTGGTTATTTCCTTCCTTCTGCTTGCTCTGGACTGTCTTTGTTGTTGTTCCTTGAGTTCTTGTAGATGTAGGGTTAGGTTGTTTGTTTGAAATCTTTCTATCTTTTTTTTAGGCCAGTATTGTTATGAACTTCCCTCTCAGGAGTGTCTTGGCTGTGTCCCATAGGTTTTGGGCTGTTGTGTGTTCATTTTCATTGTTTCCAGAAAATTTTTTATTCCTTCCTTGATCTCACTGTTAATCCATTCATTATTTAATATCATGTTGTTCAACCTTCATGAATTTGAATGTTTATGGTTTTTTTTCCTTGAGGTTGGTTTCTAGCTTCAAGCCATTGTGATATGAGAAGATGCTTGATATGATTTCAATTTTCATGAGTTTGTTGAGGCTTGTTCTGTGACATACTATATTGTCTATCTCCAAAAATGCCTCATGTGCATTTGAAAAGAATATTGGGATAAAAGTTTCTGTATATAGGGATTTAATCTATTTGATTTAGAGCATTATTCAATGCCACAATATCCTTGTAGATGCTTTACTTGGAAGATGTATCCATTATTGACAAAGAGGTGTTAAAATCCCCTACAATGATTGTGTTGCTACTGATATCTTTCTTGAAGTCCTCCAAGATTTTCCTTATATATTTGGGTGCTCCTATATTGGGTGCATATATTTTCAAGGCTTATATTTTCTTGATGGATTGTTCCCTTAAGTATTATATAGTGTCCTTCTTTGTATTTTATTATTGTCTTTGTTTTGAAATCTATTTCAACTGATATAAGCAATACTACCCCAGCTTTTATTCATGACTGTTTGCTTGGACTATCTCTTTCCATCTTTTCATTTTCACTCTGTGCAGATGTTTTTTTTTTCTGAGGTAGGTCTCTTGGAGACAGCATATATGCAGGTCATGTTTTCTTATCCATTCAACTACCCTATGTTTTTTGATTGGAGTATTTAACATTTACATTTAAGGTTTTTATGCATAGGTACTTATTCACTACCATTTTTCCCTTTGTATCTGTGTTTCTCTCTCCCTCCCTCCCCCCCACTGCTCTCTCTCTCTCTCCCCATCTCATCCAAGTACTAACCAGGCCCAACCTGCTTAGCTTGCGAAATTGGGCAAGTTCAGGGCGGTATGGCAGTAGACATCTCTGTCAATTTCTCTTTCTTTTTCTTCATCTTCTTAAAGCAGTCCATTTAGCATCTCTTGCAATGCTGGTTTGGTGAAGACATATTCTTTCAGCCTTTTTTCTTTTGCCTGGGAAGCTCCTTATTTCAACTTCTGTTTTAAATAAGAGTCCTTCTGGGTAGAGTAGCTGGTTGCAGGCTTTTGCTTTTCATCACTTGGAATATTTCTTGCCATTGTCCTCTGACTTATAGTGTTTCTGCTGAGTAATCAGCTATAGCCTTGTCAGGACTCCCTTTATGTTACTAGTTGTTTCTCCTTTGCTGCCTTTAATATTCTTTCCTTGTCTTTAAATTCTGCCATTTGTACTATGATCTCTCTTAAAGTGTGCCTCTTTGGATTTATCTTGATTGAGACACTCTGTGCTTCCTGGACTTGCATGACATTTTCTCTCATCATGATAAGGAAGTTTTCTGTCATTACTTTTTCAAACAAGTTTTATATGCCTTGCTCCTATTCTTCTTTTGGTAGTCCTATGATATGAATATTGTTACATTTCATTTTGTCCAGCAGTGCCCTTAAACCCTCTTCATTCTTTTTGAGTCATTTTTGTTTTTGTGGCTTTGTCTGGGAATTTTTTCTTCCTTGTGTTCCACCTTGCTGATTTAATCCTCTGCTTCATCTAGCCTGCTTTTAATTCTTTCTACTGTGTTCTTCACTTCAGAAATTGTTTTCTTCATTTCCTCCTGGTTTTTATTGATAGTGTCTACATCCTTTTTCATGCTGATGTGTTCTCAGTAATTTCTTTGTAGCTTGCCTGTAATTCTTTGCAGTTCTCACTTAACTCATTGAGTTTCCTTATAACCATTATTTTGAACTCAATGTCTGATAGTTTACTTTCCTCTATTTCATTTAGCACTCTTTCTGTGATTCCTCCTTTTCTTTCAATTGAGGGGTATTTCTGTCTTCCCATTTTCAATGACTTTTCTTGTTTGTTTCTGCCTCTTAGATTGATGTGCTTTGACTCCCTGTCTTTGTGGTGTGAATGTCTGTGGTAGGAGACCTGTGGGATTAGTGGTGCAGTCTCCTCGATCTCCTGAACTTGATGCTCTTAAGATGGCCCTTATGCCCTTTATGTTGGCTCTCTGGGTGTAATTGAGTTTTGATTGTTGTTGGGCCATTCTTTGGTGGGTCCTTTCCTCCAGCTGGTTGACTGACAGTCAGTTCACCCACTATGTTTTCTATGCTCTTCTGCAGGTGCTGCCAGAACAAAACCACAAGCCCAGGAAACTGCTCACACCTGCAAAAATAACACCCACCCATAATAACATTATTAACAGCAAATCAGCCACTATTAAAAAGGGTACAAAGAGATTAAGACTATTATAAGAAAGGACAAATGAATATGAGATGACTAACCAAAAGAAAAATGATTTTGAGAGGGTAGAGTGAGGATCAATAATAAGAGTAGGGAGTTGGGACAAAGTGAAGAGAGAGAGTAAATTTTACATCATAAATAAAAAAGGGAGGAAAGAAGGCAGAATGGAGCAAGAAAAGGGAAGCATATAGTATTAGGTTTAAACAGAAATTTAAAAAATATAGTGAGAGAGAAAGAAAAAATAAGTAAATAAAAAAATAGAAACCAAATTGGAGAAAATATCCACCAAGCATTATCAATAACAAATGAGCAGATTAATATAGTTGGGATATGAATAAGAAGGAAAAAAGAAAAAGCTTAAGAGATATCTAGAGGAAGGAGAAGTAATTTTGAGATGACAGGGACAGAAGGAATACTAAGAGTGAGGATTGAAAACCAGGCTAAGGCAAGGAAAAATTAAAATTTGAGGCAAAAAGAAGAAAGGGCAAGAGGAAGGCAAAGTGGAGTAGGAGATGGGAATGGTAACATTTGAGATTTAAAATACCAAAATAGTGAAGATCTAGAGATAAAACTGAGGAAATGCAACAACAACCATCCTATCCACAACCAAGGATCAGAGGTTGATAAAGGTGGAGAGAGAACTAGGGTATTTTAAGATTGGGAAAAAAATGTGAGATGACCAATGACAAGAAAAATGGATTTGAGGACTGGAAGTAGGAGAAATAGAAAGAGTGCAGAATGAAAAGAAGTCATAGCAAGAGAGAAAACAAAATTTAAAACAAAAATAAGAAGAGGGAAAAAGAAGGTTAAATGGGAAAAGTGAAGGGAGGAGCAAAAGATGAGATTTGAAATAAACTATAATATAAAAACTAGTGCCCTAATAGGCACAAACTTGAAAGACAAGAAATGAAAGTTAAAAAGCTATGCAGGAAAGAAAATACCTCAAATGAAGTATGAAGAACATGCTGGATTTCATCTTGGTAACATCCAGTATTTACCACTGTTTTTTCTTTCTTGATCTTCCTCTGGTGATGTCAGATGGTGTCCCAGTCTGGCCTTAGGCAGCCTGTTCCAGACTACCTGGGATCCACAGTCTATGGCTGTCTGCTTCACTTGTAATCTAGTCACTCGTATTTAGCAATCAGGTCTAAGCATCACAGCCTGGGGCAGAGTAATTTCTGTGGGTGGGGCTACTACTTCTCTTCAGGTTGATGCAAATTGGAGGGGAGTGGTCTGCCTGAGCAAAAGGTCTACCTGAACAAGAAGGTGAAATCATTCAGCACCAGAATCTTGGCAGCTGCTTTCTGAATTCTCTCCCCAAAGCCACCAACCCCAGCCTCTCCTCGAGTGTCTCTAGTCCACTCTGCTCCCTTTTTGCTGGAGCCCAGGGTAAATGGCTGCAAAAGAAACTTTATATGTTGGCCCTCTAAAAGACTCTCTATGTCTCCAGCTGTCTCTCTATGGCAGAGAGAAACCCTGCTGCTTTTCCAGTTGGATGTTATCTTTATTCCTTCCTGGCTCTGGTGCTGTATGCTAGGGAGCCCAGCTTGGGGTTTAGACCCCACACTTCTTGGGGGAACCCTCCCCTGCCCACTGAAATATTTCTCCAGCACTTCAGCTGCCATCCATAGGAGCTCAGCCAGCCCTCTCATGTCTCCTTCACATTCCCTACCAGTCTCACTGTGATGAAGCTGTTTCTTCTGTCTGTCCTTGGTTATAAGTTTTCTCTCCAGCTAGTGTTCAGTTGGCTATTCAAGATGATCTCTCTATAATTTAGTTGTAATTTTAGATTGGTCCTGGGAGGAGGTTAGTCTAGCTTCAACTTAGTCCTCCACCATCTTGGATCTCCTTGCTTCCTGAAATCTCAATCATATTAAACTCATGTCTTCAAGTCATAAGGAAGAAAGGTGAAAAGGAGTGTGAAAGACTGGGTATGTGGGGCAGAAGCAAATGTATATTTTATATCCTAATATTTTAATAGATGGTAACAGATTATTTTTCTGAAAGGGGTGTTAATTTACTTTCCTCTTACCTTTATATCCTGTACTTGTTAGTAATAAATGTTAATTTCTTATATCTAGTAATACTTTCCATGGTAAAATATAGTTTCCCTAGATATTTATATAGCTATGCCACTAATTTGTCTTGATTGTTTTCTGTTTGATAAATCTTTTTGTATCCTGTTTCTTTGAATTTTTCTGTATCCTTTATTTTCAGATGAGTCTTTTATACAGACTAGACCTGAATTTTGTTTCCTATTAGATTCCCCATCTTGGGCAGGTTGGGCTTTGTCATCTGCCCCTTCAACCCCCACCCCCAAACCACCCTTAAAGGCATAAAAACTGAAGCTTCAGGTGCCTTCAAGGTGAATGTTGATTTCAGCCTCTGCTTACCCCTCAGGGTTCCTGCATTCACTTCATTTTTGATCCATGAGTATTTCTTCGTTACTTTCAAGAACATCAGTGCAGTAAAGCAATTTAAAATATTATGTATCCTACATTTTTATTTTTAGCAAGAAGGTCAGCCAGGGTACCTAGTCTAGCATATTCTCAAAGGTCATAATAATTTATTTTCCAATCTGCAAATGCCTAACACTTTTACACATGAGGCTCCTTAGTACGGACATTTGTTAGTTGTATTGACTGTGTCGTATTGATTTCTCATAAATGAGGTTGTGGGATGCCTAACACTGTATCATACTTAGGAAGCTAGCAGTATAAACAGATGGTGTTTTCAGAACTTAAATCAGGAAAATTTTCCAATATTCATAGGGAGAAGTGGTTTAGAAAGTCTGAGAAATGCAGACTTAACTAACACGATAGAAAAACATTTCTATGCCTCAATTACTTCTGCAAACTTTACTTTTCAGCTATCACTTCAAGAGCTTATACTAATCTGTTCTTCTTTTCCCAGGTCTTCATCTTTTACCCTGCTCCTACATAAAGTCAAAACACTGGTTTCCTATTATCAGTAGATGACTCATTAGTTTTCATGTTTAGGTTTTTAGCCACATAATTTCCATCCTTCAAAGTCCATGCCTCCTTCTGTTGAACTATTCCATATTTCTTTCTTTGAATATAACATTTCAGGTTTGTGCCTCTACAAAGAATTCTTATGTTAATACAACCTAGCCTGCCCCTTAGTCATCCAAAGAAGACTTCAGTTATAAGTACAAACCTCATTTTAAAGTAGGCAGAATAAACCGTTTAAGACTTAGGAGATACAAAAGAAATTATTTAAGTTTTGAAACCTTATTCACCTTTAAAATTGGTTTCCAGTAAACTGAGTGTGAAAATTCTCATTCCTTTTTAATATGATGAGTTGGAATTGAGAAAAGGTTAAATAAAACATTCTAAAAATTTAAATAGAGAAAGAGGTAGGGTGGGGAGAGGGGAACTTTTTCTAAAACAGAAACAATGGTCTCCATGCTATAAGACTGTTAGCATATAATCTTATTTTCTTTCTATTCATACCTGGAACTATGGAACCAAATACTAAAAGCAGGAATCTTACAAGACCAAACAGAACTTTTTAGGTGATAAGTGGTAAACAGACAATGATAAAGATCAAAGAAAAGGTCAGGTCTGAAACAACTATGCACAATCTCTGTGAACCTGACAGGTTCCACAGGAGCCAGACCTTCTGTCCTGGGTAAGTTAATTCAGCTCACACTGAGGGACTCAATTTGGGTCACTGAAGCAATAAGAGAGGATGGATAGCATTTAAAAGTTTGCATTTTTTTTTGTCCTAAGTTGTGCCCTATCTGTATGTAGATGATAGTCATGATGCGACTGATCAAAGCCCTGTTTAAAGTGTAATGTTCTCTATTCTAGGAAAGCCATTACCAAATAAGAAAAACACATTATTCTCCTAGTTTCAGATCATTGTTTCTTTGTGAATCCTACCTGTTTGTGTTTTAAGGCAAGGGGAATATACTGTTAGCTCCACTATATCACTTGAAGACCAAGGAGAAATACCACTTGAGCTGTTGGCCTTGCAAATCCAAATCTAAAAAGTTCTATATAAAACAATAATAATAATAAAGCCTCATAGATTTTGTTTCAAATACATTTTTCCTTATCCAGTTGCCTTTTATTCTATCATTATTACAGATCATTCCTTTGGGCTAAAGAAGTAAAATATTAAATTATAACTCATTTGTCATGCTTTAGTGTGACTTAAAAAAATTAATAGTTATTTCTTCACAGCTAGTTGAGAAAAGGGCCCTAAGGAGAGAGAGAGGACCCTGAAGCTGGGGGAGAGGATTGGGGTAGGGCTGGGGTGTGGCATGGATTCTGGAGTGAGGACACTACCCCCAAAATTACTGGTTGGATAGGAAGATCTGGAGGGTAGTATCTGCCCCTTATTCTAGGGTGTTGAATACAGGTGACCTTTGACAAATATTTGTTGGCTGTATGATGCAGCACCTAGAAATGAGGGAGGAAAATTGAAAAAATGGGACCTAAGAGAACTTGGAGATAAGCCTACTTGGCAACTTTGCCTCAGGCTGGTCCTGCTGGTACATGATTGTGTGCTTCTGTGGCATGTATTATGCATTATGTGTATATCCCATGAGCTTGTCCTTTTTGGTCCAATGTACTGTAAGTGCCTTAAAAGCAAAACTTCAGTCCTGTTTTTGTTGCTGTTGTTGTTCTCTTTGGTGCTCTGTACACCGCAGGCACATCACAAATGCTACTGACTGACTGACAGCCTGTGCTGGCAGCTATCAGCCAGAGGGAGGAAAAAAGCATCTGAGTCAGCCCAGCATCAGCCAAGAATCACAGCCAAGTGTAATTTTCTGCATAAATATTGCAGGACCTTCTCGTGCTAAAAAACAAATAAGAACCTGAAGGACATAATTTACGGGAATGAACCTTAGACTCTATTTCAGCATAGATGTAAGAAATAAAAGGAGATAAAAACTGAATCAGTATCTTCAGGAGCATAAACATCTCCTTAGAAAAAACAAGTCAATCAAAAATTCCAGTTAGATATCATTTCTAAAAATAACTGTTATATCTTCTGTCTTTTATAGAAGAGGGCCGATGATTGGTTCCCATGGCTGAAGCAGGGCCCAGCATCCCTGCCCTTTCCTGGCCTAGCTGGACCTGTTGAACACAGGGTTCATGCATCTAGTCAGCACCAAAAACTTGGTTTTCTCAGGGCATCATTATTTTAAATAATCAGGTTGGAATATGTCAGCATTGTATAAATTTGTTCATTCTTGCATTATACTTTGTGAGTCTAAACTTTTTTACATGTAATCCACATGGTACTAAAGTTTACAGTTCACATTTAAAAGTAATAGCAAATATATTTTTAATGCTTATTTTGTGCCAGTCTCCTTAAAAGACTTTTAGTGTGTACATTCCTCTTTTCCTCACAATAATCTTAAGGATGGAGTGCTTGTCTTTAGTTTATAAAAGAAAAAAGAAAGCCCAGGGAGATTAAACAATTTGCCCAGTCACAGAAGCAATGGTTTTAATATATTCAGAGTTGTGCACCTGTAATTGTGGTCAATTTTAGAATATTTTTCATCACCTTAACAAGAAACCCTGTACCCATTAATAGTCACTTCCCATTCCCTCCATCCCTTCAGTTCTAGGCAACCACTATTTCTGTCTCTGTAAATTTGCCTGGTCTGGACATTTCGTATAAATGGACTACTCCCATATATGGTCTTCTGTAACTGGCTTCTTTGATGAATGTTTGTGTTGTTTGATGAACATTTGTTTTGGCTATTATAAATAGTACTGCTATGAACATTATTGTACAAGTTTTTGTGTGGACAGAAATTTTTAATTCTTTGGGTATATACCTAAGAGTGGAATTGCTGGATCTAACCGCAACTCCGTTTAGCCTTTAGAGGAACTGCCAGACTATTTCCAGCACAGTGATACCATTTTAAATTCCCACCAGCAGTGTATAAAGGTTCCAATTTCTTTATGTCTTTGCCAACAGTTATTAGTCTCTAGCTTTTTTATTCTAGCCATCCTATGCCTGTGCCTACCTATACCGTCAAGTGGTACGTCATTGTGGTTTTGATTTGCATTTCCCTCATGGTTCATGATATTGAACATCTTTTCATGTGTTTATTGGCCATTTGTATATTTTGTTTGCAGAAATGTCTATTCTGATCCTTTGTCCATTTTAATTGGATTATTTGTTTTTAATCATTAAATTGTAGGAATTCTTTAAGTATTCTAGATATAAATCTCTTGTCATTCTGTAGGCTGTTTTTTCACTTCTTGATGTTATACATGAAAATCAAATCTTTCTAGATGCTTATCTTCAACCTTATTTCTTTTAGAAGATGCTGCTGTGACAAGTTTAATTGTGTTTACACAAAATTCATATGTCGAAGTTGTAATCCCCAGCATCTAGCCAAGAGATGCCTGAACATGCATCTTTCCCTGGTGCCTTCAGAGGGAAGGCCCTGCTGACACCTTGATCTTGAGTTCTAGCTTCCAGGACTATGAGACAAAAATTTCTGTTGCTTAAGCCACTCAAATTGTGATTGTTTTTTTTTGTTTTTGTTATTGTTTTTTACAGCAGCCATAGTAAACTAATGCAAATGCCTAAGATTTATTTTTCCATTTTAGTAGTTACTTTCAGGTCAAAGTTCAAGGTTTAATAATATACCATTTTTCTTGTAATCCTAGTTATATTGATCAATTATATGAAAAATTGCATTGAATTTGGCTCTATTTTTACTTTTCTTGTACAGTGGCTTAGGCTTTAAAAATATTATCAAAATATTATTAAAATACGAGTGTTTATAACTTTTAGTGAACATTTAGATTGCGTACCTGATATTTTGTCTGCTTAACCCCCTTTTACCCTTCTGAATAAGAAACATGATTTTGTCTAATTCCTTCTGCCCCGCCACCCCATGTGAAATTCAGGAACTGATTTTAAACTCAGCACTCCTAAACTGCTTTGTCTAAGAAACTGATCATGGTAAACTTGTTTTCATTTCCAGTGATTTGCTTAGAAATAAGCAAAGTACAGTTTTGGCAAGTAAAACCTAAAGAGAATTCTAATGGGGCATTTCTGAGAAAAGTTTCCTTGCTCTTAAGAAAGACAAATCAGAGAAAAGTTCCTTCTTCCTCCCTTGATGCAGCCTGTTCGAGCTCACAGCACTCAGTCTTTCAGAAAATTGCTCACAGAGTGGACAGAGCAACAAGGTGAGTTTTTTGTAAGGTTAGAGAGCTGTGACTAAAGACTGCCTTATCTATGGGCTTGTTATGTGAGATGATACATTTCCTTCTTATTTAAAGTAGTTTGTTAGCATTTTGTTTCTGTGTTCCAAAGCAGCTGAACTCATATAGAAGTGTTCTTTCTTGATAACCTTTTGCTTTATGTGGCTGAGTCTTTTTTTACTAATGTCTAAGCTATATAAGAACTCTGTTGGATAATTATTCTATTGTTGTTGTTTTTTTAGTGCTTTAAACATTGCCTAATTTGGTATAATTTCAAACATCACTCACTGATGCTGAGCATGTATGCTGCAAGAGGGTTACCAGGGTAATGAGATGCTGACTCCTTTCGTTCTTGGGATGGCTGAGTAGAGTCTAGAGTAGCTGGAAACCTCATAATGATCATCTTGTCCTGGCAGCAAACAGCATCCTCCATTTATTTAAGAGTCCTGAACAAATATTTTCAAATGTATATACTGAATTAATGTATAATTTAGTGCTTATTTCAAAATAATTAGAAAGAACATTTAATACTGCTAAACCTAAAGTTGACATGGAATATCAATAAATTAAGTTGGAATTTCAATTAAATCATTAATGGAATAGCTTTCTAGTGGCCTGAAGTTAGCCATATTTCTCTTCCCAGATCATAGTTAGCCATATCCCTTTCACAGATCATTTTTATTTCCCTGTGGAAACAGGGAAGCAACAGAAAATTTCAGGGCACTGGTTTAGAACAGAGGCCACCTGAGTCCCAGCCCCAGTCTGCCGCTGGACTGTGAATAAATCTTCTAACTTTTCCAGATTTCAGTTCCTCATCTGTTAAACTGAGGCTTGGATTAAAGATCCAGGCCATATGCAAGTGCTTTACTTTGATTTAAAAAAAAAAAAGTTCTTATATTCATTGATTAGCAAGTTTGTTGCTTCTTTATAAATAAAGGCTATTTGTTAGTTAGGGAGCTTGCATTTTTCTTTTTGCTATTTGTTACATTATTCTTAGCCTTCCAGTTTCTTTCTTTTCAAGTGTTAAATGGTAGAAAGCAAGGATTCTGAAATAGTAATGGGTATAGCAGATAATGTCACACTATCTCCTCTGATAATGAGTAGCAACTTCTTGGCAGTTTAAAGTATTTATGCCCTTAAACTAAAGAGGAAGTTCTGTGTGGGAGGCTAGAAAGAGGTTCAAGACTGAAACATCATGGGTTTCAGCAGTGAATGTGTGAAATTGTGTTCCCTCACTGAGGCTTTATAATGGTATTCCCCCTAAAAAAAATAAATCCAGAATAAAACAAAACACAATTCCTTATTCTTTTGAGGGCAGGTAGGATACGGAAACACTTTGGGTTTGCATACTTTTATCTCCAATCCAAAACCAGAATTCTTTAAATCTTTAAATCGTTCTTAATGACTCTCTCTCTCTTCTTCTCCCCACCTCACCCCATGTAGGAATGGGGGGTGGGGGGTGGGAGGCAAGAGTCTGGCAAAGAGAGAATAAAGAAATTATTTGTCTCTTTGTCAAAGAAATCTCAGAAAGACATGATAACCCATCTATTAGTGCCACGGTGAAACATTTTTACCACAAGTCTCTGCAGAAATGAAATATTTAAGACAAAACACAAGATAATGTGTTTCACACTTAAAAGCATAATAGACTCGAACTTACAGGTGAGGTGAGGGGATTTAACAAGCTGTGGAGTTTTAAATATCTCTGATCCTAAGTACTTAGGTTGCAAAAATAACTCCAAAGGGACCTGACATGTCCTAAAATATAGGGAAGAGCCTCTTATCTAAGCAATACAATGTGCAGGGTTCTTTTAACGAAATCCAGTCCTGCATAAAATATCTGAACACTGATGTACCAGCTGAGGTTCACTTCCTATTTTTGGTTAAGTTTCCTGGGGTGAGGGTAAGGGGACAGTCTAAAGGCTCTGATTATTTTTATTTAACAGTGAGGGGAAGAGCAGCTTTGAGGTATATGATACAGACACCTTTCCTGAACTGATCATATGCACACCATTTAATATAGAATAAGACAGATGATCTTTGGAAGGGTGTTCAACATTGCAAGTTAACTGGAACTCTAAATACTATTGCATCTATTCCCATGTTCGTTCAAAAATTTATTGCAGTTATCTGGGGATTAGGAAGACAATCCTTGAAAAAGATAATGACTGTGCCTTTATGCAGCTTGCATTCTTGAGAGGGAGTTTGATAATAATAAAGCAACAAAAGAAAACATTGTTTTAGAGAGTGATGAGTACTCTAAGAAAATTAAGCAGTAGTCCATGTTTGTGCTTATTTTCGATTGTGTGGTCAGGAAAGGGCTCTCTAGAGTTGACATTTGAGTTGAGACCTAAATGACAAGAAGGAACCAGCAGGCACATTACCAGTCAGAAGGAACAGAGCTTTGCATGAGGAATGTGCTTGGATGGAACTTGGCTACTTCCAGGATCTCCAAGAAGCCCTTTGTGGCCAAAGCCATGATCACGTGTAGGAGATGAGGTCCCCAGAATTAGGTAGAGTTTCTTTTTTATTCTAAGCGTGATTGTTGTCCATTGGAGGTTTTAAAGTGGAGTGGGAAGTGTGTAATTTAACACAATCGACATTTACTGTATAACATTGCACTTGAGTTTTACTTCTTTTAAATATAATTTCTAATTCCCATGCGGGTCAAACGACACCTCTGTTGCTCCCTGTTTGCCCAGGCTGTTTTGCACTCACCGGCTTGTTTGCAACCAACGCCCTGCACCCCGCTGTTGACAGCCTCTGAGGAGCCTGTGACAGTTGGCAGGCACAATGAGGCACAGCGTAAGCCAAATTGCGGCAGCGGCCAGGGATGCAGAGCAGAGAGAGTGGGAGAGAGGCAAAGGCTGCGGTCTGGAAGGGCTGCGGCCTTCACTGTGAAAGTGGCAGCGGCAGTATGCACACTGAGCAAGGGATGAGGCAGTCAGCCCAGATGAGCCTCCCACGGGGCTCACGGGGCCCCTAGTTGCTCCATCCCCTTGGTTTGCCAGGACTGCCCAGATTTGACATCGGAAACAATGGTGGCAAGGGGCTGGAGGCAAAGGCGCCAGGGCTGGGGTGGGGGTGGCAGGCCTGGTTAATGGAGCTTCTCAGCCTAGGCCGAGGACTCTAGCGGTGGCACCCCTCAGAGCCGCAGGTGTTGATTTAGGGCTGGCTCCCGCTAGTCTTCTGATCACATTCTGTGGTGCCCAAGGCCTCTGGTTTATCCAGCGCCGGGTTTTGTGATTCGCCGGCCTGTAGAGGCTGCGCCGGAACTGCCAGCCTGAGGATAGGTTCCCTGGGGCGCCTCCGCCGGCCTTCAGTCTCTTGGGGTACGCCCACTTGGGACCATTCTGTTGTGGGCCAGCAGCTCAGCGGAGACTGTCCACAGCGCCACCTCTTTCGAGTCTTGGTGAAGTGAGCGCCCAAAGCCGTTCTCCAGTTCGGGAGTGAACCTTCACCCGCAGGCTCCTGCTCTGCCTCCAGATCTCGGCTACAGTGGCACCTTTCAGCAAGTCCTGTCTTCACCAAATCACCCGAATTAGCACCCCACTGACTCTCCATCACATCACCCCGATTTAATGCTCAGTGGAGCAGCTATTTCAGCCTCGCGTGTCTTCTACGCTTGTTTATTGCCTGCTTCCGGAATGTCTGCTTCTCGGAGCAACGACTGTGTTTTTCCACTGCGGTGCTGAGTTCTGGGTGCCTAGGATCGTGCTGGTCAGGACTCAGTAGGCCCTCACCTTTGCTGACCGTGAGCCTGAAGAGACTGACAGGCTGGCTTTCCAGACGGGGGTGTGGCTTGTTTACACCCCGCCCATGGGCTCCGCCATCTGCTCCAATCCGCTTCAACCCTTCCTCTCCCCTAGTTGGCTTCTGGCCTTGCGAAACATTTTCCTCTTTCTACCCTTACATTTTCTGCAGCTGTCGAGAAAACCCGGAACGGTGGAGCCACAGAGCTGCGGAGCGGCGCGGTCCCTAGCAGCACCTCCCTAACATCTCCCGTTGGCCACGCTGGGCATGCTCAGTCTGCAGGGCCGCTTCAGCCCTCCGCGTAGCAAGCTGGGGCGCTCCGGCTGCAAGGAGCAGTGGCGGGGGGAAAATGGAGCCCTTCACCAGTGGTGAGTGGGCAGCCAGAGGGCCCGGGACGGAGCTCTCTGGATCCCAGAGGACTGTGGGCAGTCGTAACCCGAGGGGTCGGGATACAGTTGTTCCCACCGAGGGTTTTCTGAGAGGGTTTGGGGGTGGGGAGATGGGACTGGGGGAGGCAGCTGGGAGGCTCCAGGGCAGGGGTCCGGCAGAGCCCAATGCTGGGCCGGGGGGCTGGCGTGAAGGTCATGACAGCCGTCTTCCAGGGTGGGGATGGGAGGCTTCGGGTGCGGCTGGATCCGATTCTCCGCTCCGTGGCCAGGTGGGCAAACGGCAAAGTTTGGGCTGCTGTACCCAGAGGGGGGGAAGTGGGAAAGTTGGCAGCAGGTTTTGCCCCGAATAAGGTGGTGTGCGTCACGGCCTCTGCCCAGCTAACTTCGGTGCTGCGCTGGGAGCTGTCCCCCTGTCCTTCAGCGAGTTGCAGGCGTGACTTTTCCTAAGGGGACGGGTTGGGTTAGGGAGCTTGCGGGTTCATTTAGGGGAAAGAAGGGAAACTTGGGGAGAAAGGCTTGCCTCCCCCCTGCTCAGCCCGAGGAGGTGCTTGCCCCCATCGCCACTCTCACGTCTGTCGCTGAGGCGCTGCGCAGGGCGTTCAAGCTTCCTTTCCTCGGCTCCGATAACATAGTTTTCGGTGGAAGGCTCATTAGATATGGAGGGTCCGTCACGGTGATATCACAATGCGACTTGAGCGGAGAGTCAGAGTCGAGTCAGAGCCTGCGGGATATCCTACAACAGTCTCAGCCCGGTACTGAATGCAGAGAATAAATCCCGCCCTAATTAAAACGGTGGCTTTTGTTTGGAACAGAAGTGCCAGAGTTACAGTATAAGGGTGAGATGCCTAACCATTTTTGCGGCGTTGGTTATATGGATTCTGTTTTGGGATAGAAAGTAGGAAAGCCATCAAGGGATAATTCATACTTAAATAGAGAATTCATTTTCTAGTTGACGTGCTTTCCTGCTCGCGGTCGGTTACTTCAGGTAGTTTGTCATGTTAATAGAAGACAAGTCTACCGCTGTTTGGGTGGGTCATGGTCACCCAAGAGACAGAGACATTGACCGCTATACATCTGAAACACCATCCTCACTTTGTTGTATGTTGTGCTTCATTCATGGGCTTGCGAACTACTCATTATATTCTTCCTGTTTCTACTTCAGAATGCTTTATTCTACTGCCATCTTCCTGTCTGTACTGTTTAATCAGGCTTAATGATGGCAACTGTAATTCCAAATCTTCTCATTCAGGTTCTATTTGTAATCACAAAGGCTCTAAGAAGAGTCTGGTAGAGTTACTAAGACAATTATGGAAGAGTGGGACAGAAAAGAACCTCGAAGACCATCTAGTACTTTAGTGTAATATATGTTTAATACAGATCGTTAAATCCTTTCATATGACTCTTTGAAGGCTTTTTCTTTGTTCTAAGTAGAATGCTTGGAGCGTCCATCTTTCTAGGATGTTAAATATGAAATTTCTTTTAAATTAAAAAAAAGTTTCCACAGCAAGGCCAAGTCATCCATTTGGTCAAGAGCCTGGCTAGCTGATTTTGTGAACCGGTGCCTACAGAATGAAAGTACGTTCTCAAGTCTTAAAATTGGAGCCTTTTCTTCTCTCTTAGAACATGTTCCCCTAGATATGAATGTTTACAAATTACTACATTTGGGAAGGCAGTAGAAAAGTCCTACAGATGAGAACAAAAAAGAAGCAAACCTTCAACTTTCATGTAGGAAATTGGATTTATAATCCTTTCCTGTCTTCCAGATTTTCACTGCGTGCTAGAGATAGTTTGGCAATGCATCATTTTAGTTAATGTAAATCCTTTACCAAGGAGAATAGAAGCTACAATGTTTGAAGTCACAAGAAATGAGCTCCTAGCAATTTGAGGTACTTTTCAAGGTGGACTGTTTTTTGGTTTTTGTTTTTAATTTCAGAAATTTTGAAGGATAACTGTAGAATTCTCGAGTGTTTTCAAATAGGGCATCATTGTACTTAATCCTTTTGAGTACAAAGTATACGTACATTTAATTCTTCTATAGGTCTGGGTGTTCTGGTGCAGAGTATTTCATTATCCATAGAATTTATGATTGCAGGAATTGTCAAGCTTGGTATTGGCTTTTGTTTCAAATTCATGCTCTTTTAGTGAAATCTTCAGTGCTTACACTTTCTCATGTATCCTGTATATGGAAAGAGTTGTGAGAGCTTAACAAAGGCAGTTTTAGATTCAGGACCACATATCTTTCAGTTAAAATCTTGTCAATGGTTTTACCCTGTGCCCTATAAATTTGTAAAGAAGGCAAATTTAGTTTCTATTTTGTCATTTTGGCTTTTAGTACTCATCTATTCCAGTAGGGCTTTCTGTACTTTATTAAAACTTGCTGCTGCCAAGGTTCTTTTTCCTTGCACCCTGCTCTTTGCCCGCTGATAATGTGAACACCCTATGTTAACCTGTCCAGATAACACCTCTATAACCCATTTAATGTACACATTTCCAGAAAAGGCTTATAATCAGGGTCCTTAGTGCCAGGAATTCCTGTTTGGCTCAGGAGATACTTTTGTTTTTGCCCTGGGGAGGGACTGCTATTATGCTGAAGATTGTATATATCTATACTAGTTTTGGATCTTTGGTGAGTTTTTTTTTTTTTTGAGGGGGTGGGGATGGGGGTTAGATGTGCTAGACCAGTACTCAAGAGTTTTAACAGTAACTATTATGTCCTGCTAGGCAGGTAGAGAGAGGTGAAATTAATAGAAAGTAGTATTTATATATTATCAAAAAACAAACACAAAAAGCGGTGGCAACTCTCTAGACCTTTAGATAGATGTACTGTTGTAGATTAGGGCAAGTTATTATTTGATGACTGTCAAGCTTTATTTGTCCTCCCTCGTGCATTCAGGGTTTGGATATTTCAGAGTATTTTAAATTTTTGTTAAGGAATATAAACACCAGAGCTCACCCTCAGAATCTGATTGAGGAGGTCTGAGATTGTTGGGCCTAGGAATATGTGACTTCATTTTGAGGATGTTAGAATTATTCACCAGAAGGTAGCAGATTTAGGATTTGGAGGCATATTGACAGAGAAGGACTTTTTATCCTTATGTGCTGTGTTGAATGTGTGTGTATGTGTATTTTCCCCCTGTGCTTTGTAGGCCTAAAGGGAATCTAGAGGGTAAAAAAGCATTGACATTTGAAGTCCCAAATCCGAAAACATAATTTAAACAGTTAGTCATTTTTTTTCATATGATCAAAGCCCCCAGAAATTTCTTTAGCACTACAACCTAGTGCATAATCAAACAGGAGGACTTTCCTGTCTTACAAAATTATTTTTGTTTTTGTTTTCAAATGCAATCCAATTGAAAGTATTCCCAACTTCCATAATGAGAATCTGGACAACAAACTAGATATTCATGGTTTAAGGCAGTATGAAATTGTGATTTCATCTTTTTATGTTATAAAATAATAATTGTCCTATAGCATACATTTAAAAAAAATTTATCATCATCTATCAAAAATGTGAGCTTACCACATTTTGTTTATATGTTTTACATCCTTTGTTCTATGATAAATTACTACAATGAGAGAAAACCCTTAAGAAATGGAAGATAGGAGTTTTTCTCTCTGATAGAATGTAAGTTAAACTCTGTTTTTAATCCAGCTGTTTTGTTTTTATTTTAGTTAAGGGGAGTAGGAACTATATAGGAATTGAGTGTTAACACTTAGTAATCTAAGGTTGAGGCAATAACTATAAACCAATTAAGTTTTTAACTGGGAAGCAGTGTTTGAAAATTTCTTTGCTTTACACAACCTCTAGAAAAGAGTGTCTTGAAACAAGATAAACAACATAGTTTAGATGCAATTGAAACCAGTGATTATCATTTATCTGTAGATGATCCTTGAGAGCTCAGCCTGAAAGATATATAACCAGAAAGATTGGTTATGAGGAAATTATCATATAAAAATAAGCAAGAGGTGATTTCCTCTTCAGCAATTCAGTCAGATACCATTTTTTGAATGCCTATTACAAAGTAGATTTTCTGCTAAGCACAGTTATACAAATCCCACAAACCTGTCATCCGATAATGCTAATCTCAGTGACAGAAATGAAATGCAAGAATCTAGCTTTGTTCCCATGCTGATATATAGAAGTGAAAAAGTAATAACAGTTTAAGACAGTTTTCTAATTATGAAATAAATGTACAGGGTTGTCTTTATAACCTATTCATATAACATCTGTCACCAAAAAGTTCACATTTCTACTGTAAATATTCCTGTTAGGAAACAACAACATTTTTACCCTCTTTATGAAAGTGTTAGGAAATCTCAGAAGTTGGGATGGAGCTAGGTTAGACCCCTGCTTCCTGGAAGTTGAGGTGAGGAGGATAGTGCAGACAAGTTCTGTAAATTTGTTACCTAACCTCTTGAAAACTGTAGGTGGTTGGAGGTGACGCAAATACTACCAAGCCTTTCCATAACGCTAGTGAAGCAACACGAGAAAGTTTTTTTCTTTTTTAAAAATTTGAATCAATAGACATGTACCTTTTCTGAGAGTTCACAGGAAACAAGGATTGGAAATCTTGAAGCCCTTGTGATAGTACAGTTCCTGTGTATCTAGGGGCTTTTTTAGAGAAGGCTGATCATTGCCCTAGTGTTCCTCTGCAGTTATTGTGACAGTAAGAGTTCCTATGTCAGTGCAAGAGGGATCAGGGTTCCTCTGTAACCTGATTCATTATTCTAATCTGTTTGCAATTATCCTGGGAGGTCCTGTAGGATATGGACTCAAAAGATTTTTAGGAAAAATTGGGACTTAGTAGGACTAATGATGAAGATGAAAGAAATGTAGAGATTTTAGGTAAAGGAGGAAGCTGATAGGCAGAGATTTTCAAAATAGTCATGCCTTGAGCCTTGCAAGTCTGGTTCAGAAAGGAGCCTAGTTTGGAGAATGAGACATTGTTATATGAGATTGAAAGACAGAATCAGAGTTGGAAGGGGGAGGTAGGTGGATCTGGTGGGACAAAATAAATTGAGGGATGAGGGGAATGAATGAGTTGAGATTGGCATTTGGAGGCCCTGGAAGGAGACAGAACACATTTGCCATGAGTTTAATCATACAATGTACTTCTTTCTTGCACAGTCAAAAATTCAATTACTTGTATGTTAGGACTGTTCACTTTCATGAAAGTTTTAAATTTCAAGAAAAAACAGACAAAGAGGACTGTAGAGCCATCGACCTTGTGGTACCATCCTGGTAGTAGTGACTGTTCTTTATTTCCTGGTTTTACTTCACTTTTCTACTGATGCTTATGGTTGAATAATGAGCCAAATAATTTTTTTAACTCCAAGATTAGCATCTAAACTAGAAGGAAACCAGTTCTTTTGCCAAATAAAGAAAATTCAGGCTTCCAAAGGAGTTGAAAAACAATGGAAAATCAAGTTCAACTGCAGAAGATCCTTTGAAGTTCTTTTCCTTTTAAGAGTGTTTTCTTTAATGAAGGTCTTCCTGGGCATCCCTCCCATGTATTTTAAGAATGCAGTCACCAAAACAAAACTCAAGCCAATTGTCTGAATTTCTGTAGGTTGGGGGGCTGGGCAGTCCAGTCTTCTGCAATCCCCCTGTACTTTTGGGGGAGGTCAAGCCAATGATCTGGGATGAAGGGAGTAAAAGGCGTCCTGATGTTTCTGTGGGGAGAGCTTCATAATCTGGGAGAACAGGAGAATGGGAAGTGCAGTGGGAGAACAGGTATCTCTGTGGGTTGGTTGTGCTCCTTTCCTTCCTGAGCCCACGGCGATGATGACCTGAACGGTGTGGTAATGTTTCCCAGACAACTAACTACCCCATGTGTCACAGAGGAACTTTCTGGTGGGCGAGGGGGCTTTGGTTCATAGTATTTCTCACATTTGAAACTTGTAAGATTTAAAATAGTTGTTAGAATATTTATCACCTCAACAGCATTACATTATCCCAAGTTTTTCTTTAGAGGAAGAATGCATGGAAGTTTGGGAGTAATTGAGTAGAGTAAGTAAATGTTTAAAATATCTTTAAGTTGCTTTTGGTCATGTGATTTGAAATCAGAAAGTAGTGTAATCCTTGTCTAGTTTCTTCTTGTTTCATAACTGTTGAAAGGGCCTCAATGGTTAAGTAAGGGAGGCTGCTGTGGCCCTTGGGGCATAGTGAGAGGAACTAGTGTGCCTGATTTATCAAGATCAAGTCCATGAGTTTGAGGTAGTTCCCCCTATAAGTATCAGCAGTAGTTTTTCTGCTTTTAGAACTAAATGCTAAGTACCTAACCAACCCTTTGGACCATTGACATGTCCTTCCAGCATCTGGATAGGGTGACTAGATTAAGAAAACAACTCAGACTAAGCATAGAGTATTTGGGTGTTAGTGGGAATAAGGAATGTATTGCTCTTTAAAACAGCAGCCTCACTTCCATCTGCATCAATCCAGGCTTGTGAGGCTTGGTAAGCTTCCAGTTGGAGGAAGCACACAGAAAAATAATTGAATGTAGAAAAGAGGGTGTAATATGAATGGAGGTTAGATAAGAAATAGGGTATGTTGCGTTAGATACAAATAAGTTACCTTTGTTGGAGTTCAGTTGTCCATTGCAGTTGGCTATATAGTTCTATTTTAATTAATTGCCAATTTGGGAAATACCACAGAAATAAAGACTTGAAGAATTCATGCATAGAAACTTTTCTTGGCACATAATCAAATGACTGTGATGACTGGTAGAAAAAAATGTGGTTACAATCCAGAGTTTTGGATATCATCACTATTTTTTAAAAAGTGGGTTGATGATAAACTGACCCTCTCATTAAGTTTTAAGGTGATGGCAAACTTTTTGCTATAGATTTAAGACTATCATTTACTTGTGTTTTATCAGTCTGATAAATCAGATGGAAAAGTATTTCAGAGAATTATCAGCAGAATAATGTTTTGTTCAAATCTCTCTGAGATCAAGTCTAGCAAATATATTTACTGATTGAAGTACTTTCTAACTCATAAGTATTCTATGTACATTGAAGGGTTCTTAATACATTTCTTTTGCAGATCTCATTCAATGATATTCATTCTCTATTAAATCACTTACAGGTATTCATTATGCCTAATGCCATTTTTCATTTTAAATAAGGGATTATGGTAGATTAAGATTATTTTGAAATTATATTCAGGTAGTTGATGGAATTAAGAATAAACTTTTTAACTTTATATCTTTAAAAGATATTTGCCACTTTGTAGATTTGCTTGAGAGATTAAGGGGCATAAATGTTAGGCATTATTGACAATTTCCATTGCTTTTTATAGCTGACTCTAAGAGATACCATGAGGATCATCTCGGATTGTGGAACCTATGTTATGAAGAATGATTAAAAATATATATATATTGTGAGCTCTGGCTGGTGTAGCTCAGTGGATTGAGTGTGGACTGCAAACCAAAGGATCACTGGCTCACCCAGGCAGGGCACATGCCTGGGTTGCAGGCCAGGTGTCCAGTGGTGGGGGACACACGAGAAGCAACCACACATTGATGTTTCTCTCCTTCTCTTTCTCCCTCCCTTCCCCTCTCTCTAAAAATAAATAAACAAATAAAATCTTTAAACTAAAAAAAAATTGTGAAAAAGTTTGATGTAAATATGAACATTAGGGTAATTAATTTAGCCTAGGAAAGGAAAAGGAAATTGAAAATTAAGCTCAAATAACTTTATTTCCCCTTATGAGGGTGTTGGCTAACTTTTAAATGGCAAAAAAAAAGGCATATCTGATTAATATCATAATATTAATAGGTTAAGGAATACTGTTTGTCTGTATTCTTTAGTCCTTGAAATATTATGTTCCTCTTGTTAACTTGATGCTTTTTAGGTGTCCCCTAGCCAGAAATTTAACTAGAGTGTTTTTCCTGTAGGATCTACGGTGTTTTTGAATACTGGTTGTTCAGAAGAAATAAAGGGTTTTTACTAGAGCTTTGCATATTATTGTAAATTTTATTTTTCTTTTGGCTCTATATTAAGTCCATTGTAGATAACAACCAGAGAAAATAATTACAGAAATATATATATGTATATGTATATATATTTATTTATTAGAAGATATTATACAAAAATGTTTTTAGGAAAGGAATACTTTGAGCTTGATGCTATTTTATTGAAACTAGATAATAGCGGGGTTTAAATCTACTTACGATTTTTTTCTTTATTCCCCCTTTTTTTTGTGTGTTGAATTTCTTCCTTTTTAAATCATGCTAATAGTTTTTCTTAATTTCTTATTTTGTTCACCAAGACTAAACATAGAACAAACCAAAATTAGTTTTCCATGTCTTCTTGGAAAGTCAGTTGGGGTCAGAGAAAAGCATAGAGTGAATATTTTAGTACAAATTTTTCTTGCATACCATTTTAAACTGCTTCAATTAACAGGTATTTATAAAATTTATTTTTGACATGTCCATACTTACCTCTTTTTAAAGATATAATATATTTTTAAAAAGATATCCCCTCAAATAAATATGTTAAAATGTACATTAATTGTATGTAACTTGTGCCAAGCTTTGTTCTTAAAGCTGTAGTACAAATATGAATGCAACATGGCCTCTGTTTTTGAGGAGCTTATAGTCCAGCAGAATTAAGTTTTAAAAAAGGTATATGAACACACAAAATAGTACATTCTCTTAAAAACTGTCAGGCTTCTCTAAGAAGCACAGGTCCCATACTATACCACTTTCCTTAGATACACTTGGTTTTGTACTTTTAGTTTTTTTTTGTTTTGGAGATCTATCCATGATGATGATAGATGTATCGATCTATCTTATTTTTATGACTGCTACGTAGCGTAGCATAATATAAAAGAGTGATTCAGATGGTTACATTCAAATCCTGGCTCCTTACTACTAGGACTGTGCTTCTTATTTAAAGATAATAGCAAGATGTTCTAATATGTTTAGTTAAAAGACTGAAAAAAATATGCACAGAAACTCAAACTTTTATTGTTTTTAGCTGAGGTCTAAGATTCATGGTAGTTTGACATACTGCAGCCATAGTGAGATTTTCAAAATTAGAAAACAAATGGTGTTTCCTACATCTTGTCTACTGAAAGCTTCAGGCCAGTATAGGAGGATTCTTTTCATTTCATATTTATTAACAATGATCAAGTATTTGTAACACTTTCAGGGAAGTGTTGTGTAAGAGTAGAATAGAGGAGCTATTCATTTCTACATTCAATTTGATTCTGGCTTAGATGTGTTTTTCTGGTTCCTTTAAGCAAATGTAATATGCAACACCTCATTCATACAAGTAGAACTTGTTCCAGTCTTAGATTAGGTATTAAATATATTTTGTCTGTTAGTTGGGGTTGAAGTAGTTAGGAATTTAAGACCAAAAGAGGTAGTGTTAACATGAAGATATAGAATAAGGGTACTTCATTAACTGTTAACAAGGCCTGTATTTCATAGGCATCAGGAATGCAAACAAACATGTCTGTGTTTAAGTTTATACCTATTTTGCTATGTTTCCTCACAGGAAGTGTAATAAGGAGCTACTTTTACTAGTGAATTTGTATGTCTGCTAGTGAGCATGACAGCCTTATTTATTATTATTATTTTTACAGAAGGATTGTAACTTGGCAGCAGCTTTTGGCTCTGAGAATCTGTTATGAATCATGGCAATTTAGCTCCTTACCTCTACCCTGCCAGGAGTCTCCAGAACTTTTTTCCCTACAGAGATAATATTTTCAACTTTTGAAACATATCATATAGTGATTTTGACCAAATGGCAAGATGAACTGTCTGTATGGAAGGACTGCATGGGAACAAAGTAGAAGCATTTCTCATCTTGGGCCAGAATTACTCCTAGGAAGACTTAGGGTTGAGAAAAGAGTGTTTTTCCATAGGAGTAAATTATTGGAGTCCACTTTTCTGCCCAGAGATGCTCAAAGAAGCATTAATGATACATTACAAAAGTACAGGTACCACTTTTTAGGACTCCATTTTCTAAATGGTTAACACCACATTTTGAGTTTTATATAAAGAATGTACACGCTTGTTCAGCCAGAGACCATCAATTACACACGACAAATAAAAGCACAGCTCTCTGGTATTTGGTTGCTGTTAGAGTTGCCACCTAACATAGTGTTCCATGTGTATTAGATATTCAATAAATGCTATCTGAAACTAACGTTAATTCACATAGCTCAGAAACATTTAAATAACTATTATTTTGTTTGTTTTCTCTTAATTTAGAGATTTTTCTTTTTTTCCTAAGTAAAGTTGAATTTCAGTGTTTTTTTCTTTTTTCTATAAATTTCTCTATAGCAAAAAGAGTAATTCCAAATCACTTTTTTGGGGGGAATATTTTTATGAGTGTTCATTCATCTTCCCTTTTCACTGAAATGTCTTTTGAGTGCTTGTTGTGTTTCAGACACAGCAAGTGCTTAGTATAAGAAAGATAGTGCGCATAAGACATGGTCTCAGTGTATGAGGGAAAAAAGATGACGGGTAAGGGGAAGCAGTCTCTTACTCAGAAGTGTTTTCAAAATCAAAATTAAAGAATGACCTAACATTTTCCTCCTTCCTTCATTGCTAGAGAGTCGCTGTGCCTTTGAGACCAAAGTGGTGCAGTTAAATCAATTTCTCTTCCAGCAGTACTATAGGGCTTCTGGCTGACCTGGTATGGGGTACTTTTGCTCTTCATTAAGAAGACACAAAACAGTTCTCAAACCAATTAGATTCAACTTTTAAAAAGTAATTTTTTATATCCGAGAATTGATAAGAAGGCATGAGTTGGTCATATATAAGCATTCATGTGGCCTTATGGGAAGAGTACAGGAAGTGAGGCTACATCATTGCTGTCAAGTAGGCAAAGTCATTGAGAGGCAAGATTCTCTATTAGTTTATAAAACAATACTAATGGTATGAGTTGATAAAACAGAATACTAATGGTATGAGCAGGAATGTGAAAGTGTGAAACTAACCAGGATGAAGCAATGTAGATGTTTTTGTCCTAATGTTAATCAAAGGATAAAAATTAAATGACATTTGGAGAAGAACAAAACCAATACAATTCTTTAGTGGCCACATAGCATAAATTATGGTTTTGAACTGTGAAGACATTAATTTAACATCATCTTTCTTTTAAAAAAACCCTCCATTTTCCCCCTTTTACTCAGTATATTTATGGAGTACCTATATGAAAACAATATAGGTAGTGTATTAGTAAGCTCAGGCTTCCATAACATAATACCATGGACTGACCCGGTTGAGTGGTTTGAACAACAGTAATTTTATTTCCTTACATTTTTGGTCTGGAGGTTAAGCATTCAAGATCAAGGTGCGAGGCATGGTTGGTTTCCTGTGAGAGCTCTCTTCCTGGCTTGCAGATGGCCACCTTCTTGATATGACCTCACATGCCTTTCTGCCATGCTTGCAGAGAGAGCTGTGGTGTCTCAGATGCCTCTTGTAAGAACATCAGTCCTATCAGACTTACCCTTATGACCTCATTTAACTGTATTTATGTCCTTAAAGGCCCCATGTCCAAATAGTCACACTGGGGGCTAGTGCTTAGACATGAATTTTTTTTTGGTGGGGGCGGGGCACTCAGTTCAGTCCATAACAGGCAGTCTTCGATTTGGATGATTTGGTTACCTTACAGTAAAGAAGATGTGTATTTTTCATAGAAACAAATCATTGGAGTCCACATTCCTTTCTGAGAATGCTCAAAAGAGTGTATATGGTTAATTTAAGTTCAGTAATTTTTTTTCCTACACCCAGTTTCCTTCCTGCCCAACTAGAGAGTGATTCAGATCTATATTTATTTTTCTTACCTTATGTATTTATATGCTTTTTCAAACAATATCCTGAAACTTCTACACTTGAATAACCTTTTACATGTCAAATAATACTTTAGTGAAAAATAACCTTTTTCCAAACAAAACAATTATTGAAAGGCATTATTTTACATTGTAAAATGTAAATGAAAATGGTAAATAACCTCTTATTAAGAAAATAGTTTTAACCTTGAAGACTGGCTGAAGGAGCATTAGAGATTCTCAGGGTACATTCCACATCTTCATAACTATTACTTTAAACATTTAATCTGCCTTTTACAGGGATTGGAGAGGAATACCTTAGGAGTCCACAGGAAGTAGAAAATGGAACTGTGGAAATTAGGCAGCAGGTTTCTTAAGATAGATCTAGGTCACAGGAGAAGGAAATGTTCTAGCCAGGCATATCTGACAAACCATGTATCAGGTGCCTTGTTATTTGAGGATTCTACAGTTATTTATTTCAGCCCTGGACAGTTCTAAACTAGAGTGGACACACAATTTTAGAATACGCTTTAATTATCTTAAAAATGAGAGTTGGATTTTATTTGTTTTGTGTTTAAACCTCAGAGTTTTCAACCCGCTGCCCCTCTTTCCCAAACCCCCTCCGTCCAACATATACATAATATGAACACATCATTTAACTTCTTAGCCCTTTAGTGGTTTCTTAGACTTACTTTAATTTTAATGAATTAAAGGCCTGCATGGTTTAAGTCAATACTTTTTTTTACTACTTGTCCTGATCTGTGAAGTCCAGAATGAATTAAAACCCTTTGTCCCATGTCTCCCTTTAAAAAAACTAGAACAAACCCTCTTTTTCTTCTTGTGGTATTTGGGTCCACTAATGACTAACATTGATCTACGTAAAACTGTTTTTCCCCTTGAAAAGATATCTGCACCCTCATGTTCATAGCAGCATTATTTATAACAGCCAAGACATGGAAACAACCTAAGTGCCCATCAATGGAATGGATAAAGAAGTTGTGGTACATATGTGCAATGGAATATTACTCAGCCTTAAAAAAAACCAAAAAACAAGGAAATCCTTGCTCTGGCTAGGTGGCTCCATTGGTTGGACTGTCATCCTTCATACCAAAAGGATGCTGGTTCAGTCCCCAGTCAGGGTACATACCTAGGTTGTGGGTTTAATCCATGATGAGGGCACATACTGGAGGCAACTGATCAATGTTTCTCTCTCACATTGATGTTTCTCTCTCTCTCCCTCCCCCCCTCTGCTCCCTTCCTCTCTAAAATCAATAAAAATACCCTTGGGTGAGGACTTTAAAAAAAGAAGAAATCCTACAATTTGTTACAACATGGATGGACCTTGGAGGATTTATGCTAAGTGAAATAAGTCAGAGAAAGACAAGTATTCTATTTGTCTTATATGTGGAATCTAAAAAAACAAAACAAAAAACCCCAAACACTAAAAATCAATAAACACACCAAACACATAGAAAATGAGGACAGATTTGTGGTTACCAGAGGCAGAGTGTGGGGGAGAGGGACAAGATGGTCGAGAGGTAGAAACTTCCAGTTGCAGGATAAATTAGTACTAGTGATGTAATGTACACATGATGACCTTAGTTAACACTGCTGTATGATATATAGTGAAGTTATGGAGCAGATCCTAAGAGTTCTCATCACAAGGAGCAATGTTTTATTGCATCTATCTATATATGAGATGATGGCTGTTAACTAAATGTATCGTGGTAATCATTTCACAATACTCTATGTAAATCAAGCCATATGCTTTATACCTTAAACTTATATAGTGATGTAGGTCAGTTCTAAGTTCAGTTAACTAAATTAATGTACTGTAAAAGTAGGTCATATACCCAACCATCCTAATCCACACATTTAAAGTACCTTGAAATACTAACAGAATTAGTTCTTCACTCTGTTGTTCACAGTAAGTGTCAGGAACACTTTGGAACAGAAGACCATTTATGGTTCCTTTGTGTGAGGTAACAAAAAGCAATTGTGGAACAAAGGCCTGGAGCCTGGCATGTGACATGCAGTAATTGTTCAAATGAATAAGGCTTGCAAATTGGCCTTGGTATAATTAAAATCAGAGTACCTAGGTGTTGTATTTTCCTGGTTCTTAGTTTTCCATTTTCTAAACTTAAAGTCAAAGCAAACAAAATCTACATGTCATCCCTCCCTCCATCCCCATTTCAAGGCAACAACTGTCCTGTTTTCTGTCACTATAGATTAGTTTACGTTCCCTAGAATTTTATATAAATAGAATTAATAGATTTTATATAAATAGAATCATATACTATCTTTTTTGGCCTTTTTTTTCAATCAGTGTAATAATTTTGAGATTTTTCTGTAGATATCAATATTTAGTTTCTTTTAAAATTGCTGAATAATATTCTATTATATAGATATAACATAACTTGTTAATACCTTTTAATAGATATTTGTTTTTGGTTATTATAAATAAAGCTGTTGTGAACATTCAAATATGTCTTTATGTAGACATTAATTTTTGTTTGTCTTGGTTAAATACCTAGGAGTTGATTGGTTGGGTCATCTGGTATCTGTAGTTTTTAACTTTAAGAAACTGCCAAGTTTTCCAAACTGGTTATTTCACGTTTCCATCAGCAGTATTATGCTAGTGCTTCTCCATATCCTTGCCAACACTTGGTATGATTAATCTTTTTCAGAAAAAGATTAATCTCTTAAAATTAATCTTTTTAATTTAAAAATTAAAAATTAATTTTTTTAAATTTTAGCCAGTCTAGTGGGTTCATAGTATCTCAATGTGGTTTTAATTTGCATTTCCCTTGAAGAATACTGATGTTGAGCATCTTTTCATGTTTTGTTTTGTTTTTTTGGTCATTAGTTCATCTTGTTTCATGAGTTGGCTGTTCAGATCTTTTGCCCATATACAGAGTTGTAGGAGTTCTTTAAGTATTCTGCATTTACTTTTACCAAAGATATAAATATATTTGTGTGATATATAACATATGTATTATATAGGGTGAGACAAAAGTAGGCTTACAGTTGTTCATATAGAAAATAATACAATAGTGAATAAATCTTAATACAAGAATAAACTGTTTCATGCACTCACAACTGTAAATCTACTTTTGCCCCACCCTGTATGTATTGTACAAACATATATAATAAGACACACACACACACACACACACACACACACACATTTATTAAAATACTAAAGATGTTGCTCTATGAAGTTCTAGCTTCCAGTTTTCTGTTAAGAAATGCATGGTACTTTTAATTGTTATTACCCTCTATATAATGTATATTTTTTTCTAGCTGGTTTCAGAGTTTTTCTTTACTTTTTTTTTAGTAGTTTATTTGTGTCTTGGTTTGGTTTTCTTTGAGCTTATTCTTTTTTAAAAATATTTTATTTATTTATTTTTATAGAGAGTAGAAAGGAGAAACATCTGATCAGGGGCCTCTTGCATGCCCCCAACTGGGGGCCTGGCCCATAACCCAGACTTGTTCCTTAAGCGGGAACTGAACTGGCAACATTTCAGTCCGCAGGCACTCATTCCACTGAGCCACACCAGCCAGGGCTGGGCTTATTCTTCTGTTAGGTTCATTGAACTGTAAATTTGTATTTTTCACTATATTTGTAGAGTTTTAGACCATAGTTTTTTTCTGGATGATTTTTCTGCCCCAATATTTGCTTACATGCATGTTAGTCTTTTTGATATCAATTAACTTGTTGGTGTTGAGGCACTGCTCCTTTTTTCCCCTCGGTATTTCTTTTCTCCCTGGTATTGATGTTGAGGCACTGTTCCTTTTTTCTCAATCTTTCCTTTCTCTCTTTTATTCAAATTGAATAACTTCTGTTTATCTTTAAGAAATGTGATATTGTGAATCATAATTAAAATTGACCATCAGCTGAACTTACAAACCCCCTGATAAAAAGCTGGCATAAACAGCTGCAGGGTTTTCAGTGAAACAGTGGCTCAGTGAATAAATCTAAACTAAACCTTAAAAATCTCATGCAATATGATTTGCCGTAAACTTTACATTGCTAATTGAAACTTTTTGAGCAAATTTGGTTAAATTCTGGGGTATAGAGTGTCATTTTACTCTGTCAGCTAAGACTGAGCTCTATGTCCAAACATGTGGCAGTGTAGTTATTTTTTTTTGCCAATGATGACCAAATGTTGAAACTGTTCTTTGTAAGAAGATAGTAATGAAATGTGTTAGAAATATTTGCATCAAAAACATTTTAAAAATTAGTAAATAAAGTTTTATCACTTAGCCAGGAAACTCTAATATTAATAATTATACAGATTCTCTCATCCCAAATGTTATATTTTACTGTATTGGGAGGCAGGTAAGTGCTTACTACAGAAGAAAAAAGGAGACAGCATATATTTTTCTCAAAAAATCAGCTATAGCACAACATGAGAAATTTCTCTTAAAATATAATTTTTTCAATCATATCTGCTCTCTGCTTTGTTTGAGATCAAGATGGAACCATGTTGCTTGGTCTTGAACTGTCAGTTTGTTTGTTCCCTGCAATGACATCTATTCTTCTGGTTTGGTCTTGAAGTCTTGAGAATTCATTTTATTATAAAATGTAAAAACTCATTTTTAAATAACATATTAAAGCTCTCTTTGCCCTTTTTAAAGGAAAAGGGCTATCTAAAATAGAGTAATAACTTGTAACATCCTATAGATTTGCTATTTTAATTGATGAACACTTGGACAATGCTAGGATGTTCTATTATCTGAAAAATATTCGTTGAAAAAAAATTGTCTGCCATGGTGCAAGAACAAATGACTTCTCTGAGGTTACTTAACCATTTCCGGCATCTGAGAAAGTAGTTGTTTTCACATCGCCTAACCGAATATAGGTAGAACTAAACTTAGCTAAGTGATTCTGTGGGTAAAACACAGTTTCACTTCCATCTTCCTGTAGAGAAGTTAAAAATTAAAAATTAAAAACAAGAAATCTCCTTGGTTCCAGTTGCTTTTACTAATTAGCTGAAAAACTTCGGACAGAAGTTAATTGTTTTATCTTTAAAATATAAAAGGTTAACATATCTCTTAAAAAGCTTCTAGTTTTCTAAAATAGCAAAAAAATAAAGTTTCCATAAAATGGGCACATATTGTGTTGTATTTGGATAATTTCTTAATCTTAATGAGAAACGGGGAACATCCAGCTTATTGCCCATGATGGAGCAGTAACACAGTGAATGTAACTGAGTAATATCAAGCAGCACCTTTTGAACACCTACCATGCGCCTGGCCAAGAGAGTTGTGGAAACCACAGTGGCAGTGTCTGACACATGGTGGTGGCTGTGTTAACTCTGAGGCCAAACCTCCGTGTAGCTCTTCAGTTCGGACCCTGAAGTGGCTCTGTGACCACCCCAGCTCCAGAGGCTGTGGAGGCGTGAAACATTCGCCTGGCAGGAGGGACCTGGCTTGACACTCCCAGGCTATTTTAAGTCATATCACGTGGTGTTAGAGGGTTTAGCTACTACAGTAAAAAAAATGTAGGTTTGGAACTGGGTTGTGTCACTTACTAGCAAGTTCTTTAACCTCTTACCCTCTCACTTCTTCATCTGTAAAATGTTGTGGGAATTAGATTAAATAAGCTCATACATGTAAAATGCTGATTAGTAATACAGAAAGCTAATAATTATTGAACACTTACTGTGTGATAGGCTCTGTTCTAAATCTTTTACTTGTATCTTATTTCTCACAATTCAATAAGATAGGTACTGTTATCTCCAATTTACAAATGAGCACACTGAGTTTAGAAAGATGAAATAACTTGTTCAAGGTTACACAGGAAATGGCAGAGAATATCTCTGGTTCCAGACATTCTTACATACTCTGCTGTGCTCAGCCCATTGTTAGCTCATGTTAAAGCCCTTAGTGAATGTTGGTTTTTATTATTTTTATTGGTAGTGGTGTCAAAATGGGGGTGGTCATGATGAACTTTGGTTTTACTTTTTTCAGCGTCTAATCTGGTCCTATTCTAGGACCTTAGAGGCAAAGAGCATCCTCACTTCCATGGATGAGGGAGGTAGGAACTGTGGAGTCAAGTACATCAAGGCCTTTAGGCTTTGGAAAAAGGCCCACAGATGCACACAGGAGTTTTTGTATAAAGAATGCAAAGTGTTCTGAATGCCAGGTGTTCTGCTCTCTCCTTATATGTTCGACTTGAAGTCCAAAATAACCATGAGGCCCTGCATGTGTTTCAAAGATTCCACAGAATTGTAGGACTGATATATCTATAATATAATATCACTTTTGTCTTAGGGGTGAATTAGCCTATAAGAATAGTACCTACATCAAAATAAGTATATGTATCAATGATGGATAAATCAGTCATCTGTTGCTGCATAATAAATCACAAAACAATGGGTTAAAACAACCACCATTTACTTTGCCCATGATTTTCTTTAAGTCAGTAATTTGTACTGAACCTGGATGTTTCTTCTGTTGATTTTGCCTGAGGTTACCTGTAGTAGCGATCTTCTGGCAGGTTAACTTGGAGATAGAAGATTTAAGATAGCTTTGCTCACATATCTGACAGTTGGTGCTGGCTGTTGGCTGGGCTCATCTTTCCATGTGGCTCCTCATCCACAAGGAGTCCAGCTCAGATTTCTTCTCACAGGACCCTCAGGTCAGCAAAAGAGAACTAGTGAAAGCTACAAGGACCCTAAGCCTACAATTAGAAATATTTCATCATCACTTCTGCTGTATTCTATTGGTTAAAGCAAATTACAAGGTCAGTATAGATTCAAGGAGTGAAGATAATACACTCCATCTCTTAATAAGTCTCATGGAAGATTGATTAGCAAATTCTATCCTGGTGTCCAGGTCCCTATTTCACTGACCAGGACCATATCTAAGACATGCCAACAGTGTTGATACAGCATCTTGCTGTATATAATGCACACTTTTTTGCCCAAACTTTTGAGGGAAAAATAAGGATGCACATTATACGTGGGTAGCATGTAGCACTAATGTCTAGTGTATAATGTGCTCCCATGTTAAAGCCATGGGTGTGTGTTATACACAGCAAAATATGGGTAATTTTTCATTAATTTCTTTACATCATGAACAGATTAAAACATGATCTGTGTGTGTGTGAGTGTTTCCCTATTACTTAACATATAAAAAGAAAAATAATAAAAACATTCAACATGCCCATAACTTCATTTGGCAGAAATAACCAACATTAACATTTTTATTTACAGCGTGTCCAACTGGACAAATATTTATTTATTTAAAATTTTATAACTTGCCTCTTAATACTATATTTTGAACACCTTTCCATGTTTAAGATGGATGTAAATAATTTTTATGTCTGCACAACATTTTATTGATATGAATATATGTATCCTCTGTTGTTACACATGTAGGTTTTCTTTTTCTTGCTATGTAAACAAAACTGCTGTAAACATTCTGTAATGTGTGTAGATTCTCTTAAGATAAATTCCTCTCACCAAGTTACTTGGTCAAAAGAACTAGGCTTTTGGCATGTATTGTTGAGACATGATTTGAAAAATCCTCTGGTTTAAACTCATCAATGAGTATAATTTTGCAGAGCTAGGCATGTAAGTATCTTAGTAAAATTGTTCTTTAGACACGCACAAGTTAATGTACGCCTTGTGGTTTGTGTTTGGAGGGAATTTGGTATACTCTCTTGACTGTCAGGACAAACTCTTAGATGTGAGCCTTATACATCTGTTTCCCTTTAACATATCTCAAACATGATAATTTTTAAAACTTAGGTAAAAACAGAAACTATAAACATGTCAGCATGTAAACCAAGTTACTGATACCATCTTATTGACTAAAGCTTTTATTTTCCATGTGGGTCCACTGGTTAGAGTTCTACATCTTTCTGCTTGTACATGATATGTGCTGCCCAAGATACACCCATAAATTCTAGGTCCTTTTTTTTTCAAGTGGTTTGAGCTTAGACACCTTGAAGCCTCGGAGCAGAAATCCTTCTAGGACCCCTCTCCCCCAATCTTTTTGCTTTTCTTCCTAATCATTTGGCAGCAGTGTTATTTTGGGGTTTAACTTTGGTAAGGTCTTTCTAATTCATAACCCAGTTTTCATGGACACTCTTCGTTTTTTCTATTTTCTCATTTAATTCAATACTTAATTATTACATGATTACAGTTATAATTTTAACTAGCATAAATTGGTTGGAGAACAGACAACTAATTCTTGGTAAGAACACAACTGCTCTGCTGGGGGCATAAGTGTTTGGACCTTCTAGAGAGTAGCCCTTTAGTTATAGGCATTCACTGGGCACACAGCATTGGAAATGTCTTTCAGAGGAAATGGAGAACATTGGTTAATTTCATGGACATAAGTTAAAAGAAGATCCACATTGTTTATTGAGATAAACAGTTCCTTTACTGAAAAATGACCCCTCTTTTATTATGTTATTCTTGTTTTACAAGTTAAGGTTTGTATTAAACTACAGGTATTTAGTTCTTTCCTTGATTTGGATATTAAATGCTATATTTAAAACATTTCACTCCAGATTCCTATGTGCTACAGCTCTTGTTTTTGTTTGATACGCTCCTTGGTCATTGGCATTTTCTCGTAGAGTGCCCGCCTCCTTTTCCTCTTAAATGTTCTTCTTGGCAGTAAATTTAAAATAATGTGCTTCATAACTACAGCATTAAACTAGCAAGTAGTTTATCTTCTTTGCTTCTTCCTCCCAGCACTGAAATGTTTATTTTTGCTCATAGAAATACAAAACTGCACAGAAAATAGCAGTGGTGATTAGGCACAGTGAATATAATGCAGTGTAGCATTTGAAGATGGTGGAAAATTTATTGACTAAACATTTTAGTTTGGTAAAGTAAAATCAATATCTATGTCATACTGTCCTTTAGGCTGTTTCAACCAGAAAATATTAAGCATTCTATAAATTTAAATTTCCTTCATCCAAATCATAGCTGTCATTTGATACATTTTATTCTGTAAATGCAATTAGAGCAAATGAGCATAGCTTTTATAGTTACACTTAATCCCTAGGTTTATTTTGTTAAGAGTTGTAGTGTCTTCACAATCAAAGCAGCCATTTGACAAATGTGTTAGAAGTCCAATGACTTAAAATGTAAAACCTTAAAATATTAAAATTTCTGTGAAACAGAGTTATCTGAAGTTACCCTGTTTCACACTGGCTGGAGTCCTCCGTGGACACTGCTTGTGCAGATTCTCAAAGACATCAAGAGGCCAGAGTTGTTGCCTGTGTTTTATCACTTGGTATTTATGGCACAGAAGACAAAATGAGGTGTCTGGACTCTTTTCTTTTTTTTTTTAAGATTTTATTTATTTTTTTAGAGAGAGGGGAGGGGAGGAAAAAAGAGTGAGACAGAAACATTGATGTGTGAGAGAAACATCGACTGGTTGTCTCTCTCATACCCCCAACTGGGGACCAAATCTGCAACCCAGGCTTGTGCCCTGACTTGGAATCGAACTGGCAACCTTGCAATTTCATAGCACTCAGGCCACTGAGCCAAACCAGCCAGGGCTAGGCTCTTTTTAATTCATGAATTTATCTACTGATAAGTGCTGTGAGCAACATTTAAGAATCCTCTTTTTAAAAGTTGTGAGGGGGGAAATTGTACTGATGGATCTTAAAGAATAATACTAGTTGTGAAGGGCGAATTGGTACTGATGTATCTTTAAGAGTAATACTAGTGTGCTTGGCTGAGAAGTAAAAGATATGTTTATTTGCTTATGATTTTGAAGCTCCTACCCTAATTACTTATTAACAATAAATTCTGTATTAATGTAGCACTTCATAGTTTGCAGAGTGTTGTGACCCACTTATTTGATGATGATGATCTAAGCAGACAGGGCAGTTATTATCCCCATTTACCAGTGAGAAAACTGAGGTTCCAGTACATACTTAAATGGTAGAGCCAGAATTAGAATCTCCAGGTTTCTGTTTACTACACTGTATGCCTCCTAAACCATAATGGATTTAAATTATTTACTGAATTTGAGAAAAGAAGAGGAAATATATTACAATGTGTGAAGAATCACTGTCCAGGAGAAATGGAATGTAGTGACTCAGAGCCCATAATCATTGAAGTAACTACTAAGCCCTGGCCTACAGCAGGTATTAGAAGGAACTTGGAAACCTCTTAGCATACTAATTCTATCTTATTACAAGCCTCAGTAAACCTGGGGTCAGCCCTTGGAAAGTTTATGAGCAGACATGGAAAATTTTCATTAATTAGTATTTCCTTTTCATGTATTGGGTATTGCTACTTTCACCTTTTCAACATTTATTGCAGGCTTCTTCCCTGCTAGGTACTAAGGATACAAAAAGGAATGACACAAGAGCCGTGGCCTGGAGGGATTAATCTAATTCCAATGTGAAGCAAAATTTATCATTGTAGTTTACTTGTGCAGAAATTCCCTTCCCTATTTGGTAAACTAGGTCTTGAAAAGTTTCTAAAGCCTCTCTCCTTCAGCTTCTAATTCTTTAATAAGCAAAAAGTTACCAGTACTGAAATGTATCCTTGTTCTAGAAAAGTATATGAAGCAACTTTTACAACTCAGTATTTCATCCTAAATGCGAAAGCCTGTGTAAGCATGTAGTATGAACAATTTCATTTTCCAGGTTTGAGAGGCTGCCACTGGAGTGTAGTGTGGAGAGCGGTGACTCATAATTTGGGAATGATTGTTTTGATCTCTCCCAGCAGTTTCTGTAGAACATTGGCAGGGCAGCCAGCATAATTAACACTGCACAATCTAATTATAAACACAACTCTGTGGAAGGTGGCTACAGAGAAGCAAGGCTGTCCTGGATAATTTTCCAACTTGGCAGCATTACTTTAGAATAATGACTAGATAATGTCAAGTTTACTGTAAATCTCGCTTTTCCTAGATTGTCCTGAGTTACCATAGGGAGGAAGGAATATCTGTGGAAGTCTCACTGGGTTATTTTTTTCAGGGCCCATTTAAGCATTTCTTTATTACAGTCCTTCTAACCTTTTCATACTAACACAATAGTTAGGCATCTTAATGTTTAGGGAGAAGAGGGGAAGGGGTCATAGTAGGACCCTTTTTCCAAAAACAGTTGAGTTGCTTTTTAAAAGGTGAAAGAAACTGGGATTTCAAAACATTACATTGGATCAATATAATAAAGAGGGAGAAAAGACAAGCCTTTTGGCTGAGGAGTGAAGATGGTGGGATAAAGGGACAGTGATGAAGTGGACACAGCAGCCACGCATGCTTGAGAGAAACCGAGGAGTTTGCAATATGTGTGTGGTCTCACACTGGTCAGAGGTAGAGCAAGCACTGTGCATCCCTGGAGGATTTGGGGAAATGGGGTTTAGAACCAAGGACTGATTTAGTTAGTTTATATATAGGTTTGGTCATCGGGTCACTGAGATTCAGAACCAAAGTGCTCTAGCTATGGAGAATGGTTCATATAATTGTAACCTGAATAATTATAACCTGTTCATATAATTATAACCTAAACATTTATAACCCGATTGGGCAGTATGGTTGTATTTGGGCAGAATGAACCTCAGAGTTGTGATTACCCTAAATGAAGTAGGTGCTTTAAGTCAAATGCCCAAAATGAGGCAGAAATAGATGATTTAGGTAAAGTTTTTTGACTAAAATATTTTTAAAAAAGTATTCACTGATGATCTGTTTATTGATTTTAGAGAGAGAAGGCGGGGGGGAGGGGGGGATGGGGAGAGAGAAACACATCCACGTGAGAAGCATTGATTGCTTGCTTCCCAACCAGGGATTGAACCTGAAACCTAAGTACGTGCCAACAGGGAATTGAACCCACAACCTTTTGGTGTACAGGATGATGCTCCAACCAACTGAGACACTGGCCAGGGTTTAAGAATACTTCCTTACTTTTGAAGAGATTGTAAGAGGTTTCAGAGAACTCTAATTCATTTTGAAAACTTAGATTTATAAAAAAAATTTCCGCAGGTTTTTATGGGTTGACCAAAAAGTTTGTATTTTTTCCCATGAAATAAAAGACACATTTTTTCATTTTCACCAGTAAGTTTATTTATTGATTTTGATACTTTTAGTATGTCAGCTATCTCCCATGTGGTACAACATTGATTATTCTCAATGTCTTTATTTAATCACTGTCAACTTCAACTGGTCTGTCTGACCATGGAGCATCACCATACACTGAGAAATCTCCAGCACAAAATGTTGCAAACTACTTTTGACACATTTGATGAGTCAGCACCGTCTCCATATACTGCACAAATCTTTTTTTCGTGTGTTTCAGTTGCATTTTTACCTTTCTTGAAATAATAAAGCATAATATGCTGAAAATGTTGCTTATTTTCTTCCATCTTCAATATTAAAATTGCTACACAAAAATCAATTTTTTTAATGCACACTGATGTAACAACCAACACACTACAATCTAACAAAATTATTTCAGATGAAGATAAAGACAACTAAGTTCTACTAGAACCATCTTACAGGAAAAAAAAAAAAAACAAGAACAGTTGGGCCAACCCAGTATTGAGTAGGGAGAGAACATGCATTTTCTGAATTTGGATATAACTATAATTATCACTAGCTAAGTGATTTTATGTTTGTCAGATATTCTTGAAAGAGGATAGAGGTAAGACTGTTGGGCTTCTTAAAGAGGATCTCTGTAGCCCAGGATTGAATTCTGATTTGTCTCTTTAATGAACTTAACTAGACTTTTGAGGAGACGTGAACAATTGTTCTTGGAGGTCTGCCAGGACTTGATATTGTGGATTGTTAGGCCAGTTTCTAGAATATGATTTGGAGTCAATGACACTGCTTTCCTGACCTCCTGCAGCTTTTTTTGATTTGTTAATTTTCTGTTATTTCTCTGTTTCATTAATTTCTGTTTTGTTTTTTATTATTTCTTCTACTTACTTAGGTTTAATTTGATATTCTTTTCTAGACTTTTAAGGTGGAAACTTCTATCATTTATCTTAAAACTTTTTTTAATATGTACACTTGAAGCAGTAAATTTCTCTCAAATTTAGATATGTTATATATTTTATTATTAGTTATTTTAAATATTTTCTAAATCCCTCATGGTTTATTCTTTGATCGTGGATTATTTAGAAGTTTATTTTCCATTTGCAAATATCTGTATATTTAAATAATTCACTATTATTGGTCTTTTAATTATTTCCATTGTGATCAGAGACATAGTCTCTAAAAAAGCTAGTTTAGTCTTTTGAAATGTATTGAGATTTATATTATAGCTCAAAATATAATCATATTAATGAATGTTTTATATGTCTTCTGCAGTTGTTTGGTGAATGTTCTATAAATGTCATTTAGGCCAAGTTGGTTGATAGTATTGTTCAGGTATTCTATGGCTATACTTATTTGTTGTCTACTTGTATTATCAATTATGAAGAGAAAGATCATACAATCTTTAATTATGGTTGTATATGTTTCTGTTTTTCTCTTGAGTTTTATCATTTTCTGTTTTATGAATTTTGAAGCTCTCTTATTAGGTACATACTTTTTTAAGATTGGTGTCTTATCCTGGTGAATTTCTTCTTTTATCATTACAAAATTTCATTCAACTTTGTTAACCTATTTATACATTTAAATTTAAAATGTATCTCTTAAAGACAGTGTATAGTTGAGTTTTGCTTTTTTAAATCCAATATGGTAATCTCCACCCTTTAGTTGGAATATTTAATCTACTTAGTTAATATAATTATTTATGTAGTTGGATTTAAGCCTGCCATTTTGCCATTGCTTTCATTTGTCCCTTTAGTTTTTGTTCTCTGTTTCTCTATTAATCCTTATTTTTGGGTTTATTGGTATTTTTTAATACTTCATTTTAATTCTTCTATTGGCCTCTTAGTTATACATCTTTTAAATTACTTTTTCATTAATTATTATATGACTAATGATATATATTCTTAACTTATTAAAATCTGCTTATAATCACTATTGTACCACTTCACATTTTACGCTTGACTCTTCTTACTTTTTTCTTCTGATTTTCCCTTCTCAATTTACAAATATAATTTAATATAATTCCCCTTATTCACCCTTTCCATGCTCTGTGTTCTTGTTGTTAATGTATTTTATCTTTACATGTTAAACACAGCTAACATGTTATTCTTGCTTTAAAGAGATAGTTTTATAGTCTTTTAAAGATGTTTTAAGAAGAATAAAGAACATAAACTTTTATTTATAACAACTTATTCATCATTTCTAATATTCTTCTATCCTTCCTGAAGTTCTGAATTTTTGTCTGGTATCATTCTTCTCCAGTCTGAAGAACCTCCTTCACCATTTTTTATAGTGTTCATCTGCTTGACATGAATTCTGTCAGCTTTCATTTATTTAAAAGTGTCCTTATCTTGTTTTTTAAAGGGTAATTTCACTGGATATAAAATTCTGAGTTGACAATCTTTTTTTCTCCCAGCACCTCAAAAATATTGTCTGTCATCTTCTAGACCCAGTTGTGATGAGAAGCTTTTACATTTATTTTTCTCTTTGATATAACATTGTCCTCAGGTTTCTTTAAAGATTTTCTCTTTACTTTTGATCTTTAGTAGTTTGAGCATGTTGTAGGTAGGTATGGCTTTCTTTGTATTTATTGTTTTTGAAACTTGGATGAGTTTTTTTTGATCTGGTAAATAGTGTTTTCATCAAACTTAATAAAATTTTAACTTATTTTTTCATCTTCTTATGTATGTGGTAGATATCTAATATTGTCCCACAAATCCCTGATGCTGTGTTCATTTTCCTTCAATCCTTTTTTTCATTTTTTATCATTCTATTACAGTTGTCCCAGTTTTGCCCCCTTGCTCTCCCCTACCACCTCCAGCCCCATCCCCCAGCTCCAACAGTCAATCCCCACCCTGTTGTCCATGTCCATGGGTCATTTACACTTGTTCTTTAACTAAACCCTTCCCCTTCTTTCCCTCCTTGTCCACTGCCCCTTCCTCTCTGGTAACTGTCAGTCTGTTCCTTGTTCCCATGCCTCTGGCTATATTTCTTGCTTGTTTGTTTTGTTCATTAGGTTCCTGTTATAGGTGGGATTGTATGGTATTTGTCTTTTGCCACCTGGCTTATTTCATTTAGCTTAATGCTCTCCAGTTCCAGCTATACTGTTGCATTAGGTAGGAGTTCCTTCTTTTTTTCTGCTGCATGGTATTCCATTGTGTAAAGGTGCCATAGTTTTTGATCCACTCCTTTACTGATGGGCACTTAGGCTGCTTCCAGCACGTGGTTATTGTAAGTAATGCTGCTGCGAACATAGGGGTACATAGGTTCTTATGAATTGGTGTTTTAGGATTCTTATGGTATATTTCCAGCAGTGGAATTGCTGGGTCAATGGCAGTTTTGTTTATAGTTTTTTGAGGAATTTCCATACTGTTTCCCACAATGGCTGCACCAGTCCACATTCCCACTAACAGTGCACTAGGGTTCCCTTTTCTCTGCATCCTCCATCATGGCCAGGGCTTGTTCTTTGTTGATTAGTTAATGATGGCCATTCTGACCAGCATGAGGTGGTATCTCATTGTGGTTTTAATTTGCATTTCTAATGGCTAATGATGTTGAACATCCTTTCATATGTCTGTGGTCCCTCTGTATGTCCTCCTTGGAAAAGTGTCTGTTCAGATCCTTAGCCCATTTTTTAATTGGATTTTTGTCTTCCTGGTGTTGAATTATTTGAGTTCTTTATATATTTTGGAGATCAAACCTTGTCCAAGGTATCATTGGCAAATATGTTTTCTCATAGGGTTGATTCCCTTTTCATTTTGATGATGTTTTCTATAGTTGTGCAGAAGCTTTTAAATTTGATGTTGTCCCATTTGTTTATTCTTTTCTTTATTTCCCTTGCCCTAGAGGATGTATTGGCAAAACTATTGCTGTGTGGGATATCTGAATTTTACTGCCTTCATTTTCCTCTAGGACTTTTATGGTGTCACAGCTTATGTTTAAGTCTTTTATCCATTTTGAGTTTATTCTGGTATATGGTGTGAGTTCAGGGTCTAATTTCATTTTTTTTTTACACATACCATTCCAGATCTCCCAAAACCATTTGTTGAAGAGGCTATTTTTACCCCATTCTATCCTCCTGCCCGCCTTGTGAAATATTAATTAACCATAGAGACATGGGTTCATTTCTTGATCCTCTATTCTGTTCCATTGATCTATATGTCTGTTCTTATGCCACTATCAGACTTTTGATTACAGTGGCCTTGCAGTATAGTTTGATATCAGGTATGGTGTTCCCTCCTACTTTGTTGTTTTTCAAAACTGCTGAGGCTATTTGGGATCATTTTTGGTTCCCAATAAATTTTTGAAATATTTGTTCTAAATTTGTGAAATATTTCATTGGTATATTAATAGGGATTTCATTGAATCTATAAATTGCTTTGGGTACTGTGGACACTTTAATGATGTTAATTTTTCTAATCCATAAACAGGGTATATGCTTCTACATATTTGTGTCTTTCTTAATTTCTTTAATGTTCTATAGTTTTCTGTGTACAGGTCTTTTACTTCCTTGGTTAACCTTATTCCTAGGTACTTTGTCTTGTTGCTATAGTAAATCGATTTTTTCCCTAGTTTCTCTTTCTGATATTTCATTGCTGGTATACAAAAATGCCTTTGATTTCTGAATATAGACTTTGTATCTTACTATTTCCCCAAATTCACTTATTAGGTTGAGTAGTTTTTTTGTGGAACCTATAGAGTTTTCTGTGTACACTATCATGTCATCTGCAAACAATTACAGTTTGGCTTCCTCCTTTCCAGTTTGGATACCTTTTATCTTTTTCTTGTTTCATCACCGTGGCTAGAACTTCCATCACTATGTTGAATGAAAGTGGTGAAAGCAGACAATGTTGTCTTGCTCCTGACCTTTGGGGTAAAGCTTTTAGTTTTTCCCATTGAGTATGATGTTGGCTTTAGATTTCTCGTATATGGCCATTACTATGTTGAGGTGTGCTCCCTCTATTCTGACTTTGCTGAGTGTTTTTATCATAAATGGGTGCTATACTTTATGAAATGCTTTTCCAGCATCTATTGATATGATCATGTGATATTTATATTTCACTTTATTTATGTGGTGCATTATGTTTATTGATTTGCAGATGTTATACCATCCTTGGATCCCTTGGATGAATCCCACCTCATCACGGTGTTTGATCTTTTCAGTGTGTTGCTGGATCTGGTTTGCCAATATTTTGTGGAGGATTTTACCATCTATGTTGATCAGCAATATTGGCCTAGAGTTTTCTTTCTTTGTTGTGTCTTTACCTGGTTTTGAAATTAGGATAATCCTGGTCTCCTAAAACAGTTTTGGGAGTCTTCCCTCTTCTTGTATTTTTTGGCATAGTTTGACAAGGATAGGAGTTAGCTCTTCCCTAAATATTTGGTAAAATTCATCTGGAAAGCCATTCCATCCAGGCCTTTTGTGTGCCAGAAGTATTTTTATTTACTGCTTCAATTTCAGCAGATGTTATCAGTCTGTTCGGGCTCTCTGCATCTTCTTCATTCAGTTTGGAAGATTATATGTTTCTAGAAACTTGTCCATTTTCCCCAGGTTGTCAAATTTCTTGGCATATAGTGTGTTGTAGTAATTTCTTACCATCTTATGTATGTCTGTGGTATCAGTTGTAGTCTCCTCTTTCATATCTGGTTTATTTATTTGGGACCTTTTTTTTTCTTGATGGGTCTGGTTAAAGGCTTATTGATTACATTTATCATCTCAAAGAACCAGCTGCTAGATTTATTGATCATTTGAATTGTTCTTTTAGTCCCCATGTTGTTTAATTCTGCTCTGATTTTGATCATTTCCTTCCTTCTGCTCCCTTTGGGCTTTGCATGTTGTTCTTCCTCTAGTTCTTATACATGTAGGGTTAGGTTGTTTATTTGAGAATTTTCTGTCTTTTTTAGGTAGGCCTGTACTGTTAGGAACTTCTCTCTCAGGACTACCTTCTCTGTGTCTCATAGGTTTTAGGCTGTTGTGTGTTCATTTTCATTTGTTTCCAGAAACTTTCTGATTTCTTCTTTGATCTCATTGTTAACCTATTCATTATTTAATAGCATGTTGTTCAGTCTCCATGAATTTGAATGTTTTGGGGTTTTTTCCTTGAAATTGGTTTCTAGTTTCAAGTCATTGTGATCTGAAAAGATGCTTGGTATGATTTCAATTTTCTTGAATTAGTTGAGGCTTGTTCTGTAGCATACTACGTGGTCTATCTTTGAAAATGTCCCACATGCATTCAAAAAGAATGTATATTTTGCTTTTTTTGGGATAAAAGTTTCTGTATATAGGGATTAAATCCATTTGATCTAGAGCATTGTTCAATGCCACCATTTCCTTTTAGATGCTTTGCTTCAAAGTCTATCCACTGTTGACAAAAGGGTGTTAAAATCCCCTACAATGATTGTGTTGCTACTGATATCTTTCTTGAAGTCCTCAAAGATTTTCCTTATATATTTGGGTGCTCCTATGTTGGGTGCATATGTTTTTAAAGGTTATATCTTTTTGATGGATTGTTCCCTTAAGTATCATATAGTGTCTTTCTTTGTATTTTATTATTGCCTTTGTTTTGAAATATATTTCATCTGATGTAAGCATTACTATCCAACCTTTTATTCAAGTCTGTTTGCTTGGAATATTTTTTTGCATCCCTTCACTTTCAGTCTATGTAGATCTTTTTTTCTGAGGTAGGTCCCTTGGAGACACCATATATGCAGGTCATGTTTTCTTATCCATTCAGCTACCTTACGTCTTTTGATTGGAGCATTTATTCCATTTACATTTAAGGTTTTATTGATAGGTACTTATTCATTGCTGTTTTTCCCTTTGTGCCTCTGTTTTTTTTTTTCTCTTTCTTTGTCTCAATCTCTTTCTCTTTTTCTTTATTTTTTTAAAGTAGTCCCTTTAGCATCTGTTGCAATGCTGGTTTAGTGGAGATGTATTCTTTCAACCTTTTTTTTTTTTTTTTTTGCCTGGGAAGCTCCTTATTTCATCTTCTATTTTAAATGAGATCCTTTCTGGGTAGAGTAGTATTGGCTGAAGGCTTTTGCTTTTCATTACTTGGAATATTTCTTGCCATTCTTTTCTGGTTTATAGTGTTTCTGTTGAGTAATCAGCTGATAGCCTTGTCAGGTATTCTTCCCCTTCTGGTATTCCTATGATACAGATATTATTATGTTTCATATTGTCCAGCAGTCCCCTTAAGCCCTTTCATTTTTTTTTTTTGAGTCCTTTTCATTTTTGTGGCTCTTTTTGGGAATTTTTTTCTTCCTTGTGTTCCAGCTTGCTGATTTAATCCTCTGCCTCATCTAATCTGCTTTTAATTCTTTCTACTGTGCTCTTCATTTCAGAAATTGTTTTCTTCATTTCCTCCTGGCTTGTATTGTCAGTTTCTATGTCCTTTTTCATGCTGATGTAGTTCACAGTAAGCTACAGTTCCTTGTAGCTTCCCTATAGTTCTTTGTAGTTCTCACTTAGCTCATTGAGCTTCCTTATAGCCATTATTTAACTCAATGTCTGATAGTTTACTTTCCTCTATTTCATTTAGCACTCTTTCTTGTGATTCCTCATTTCCTTTTGATTGGGGGATGTTTCATTGTCTCCTCATTTTTTGTGACTCTTCTTGTTTATTTCTCTTCTTAGATTGATCTGCTTTTACTGCCTGTCTTCATGATGTGATCTTCTGTGGTAGGAGACTTGTGCAATTCAGTGGTGCAATTTCCTTGATCTCCTCAACTTGATGCTCTTGAGATAGCCCTTATACCCTTTATGTTGGCTCTCTGTGTGTAATTGGGATTTGATTTTTGTTGGGCTATTCTTTGGTGGGTCCTTCCCTCCTGCTTGCTGACTGAGTGTCACTCCAGCCACCATATCTTGTATGCTGCTGTGCAGGTACTGACAGAACATAGCCACACAGCCCAGGAAACAAATTCACTCCTTCAAAAATCCTTACCCACGATCATAACATGAACAGCAGGTGAGCACTATTAATAAGGGTGTGAAGAAATTAAGACTATTATAAGAAAGGAAAAATGAATATGAGGTGACTAAAAGAAAAATGATTTTGAGAGGGTAGAGAGAGAAGCAATAGTGAGAGTAGGGAATTGGGACAGGGCAAAGAAAGTAAATTTTACATCATAAATAAAAAAGGGAGGAAAGAAGGTGGAATGGAGCAAGAGAAAGGAAGTGTATAGAAATTTAAAAACATATAGTGAGAGAGAAAGAAAGGAAAATAAATAAATAGGTAGATAGATAGATAGATAGATAGAATAGGAACCAAATTAAAGAAAGATCCACCACAGCACCATCAATAACAAATGAGCAAAAATTAATATAGTTGGGATGGGACTGAAAGGAAAAAGAAAGAGAGAAAAGCTTAAGATTTGTCTAGAAGAAAGAGAAGTGATTTTGAGATGACAGGGGCAGAAGGAATACTAAGAGTGAGGATTGAAAACCAGGCTAAAGCAGGGAAAAAGTAAAATTTGAGACGGAAGGGCAAGAGGAAGGCAAAATGGAGTAGGAGACGGGAATGGTAACATTTGAGATTTAAAATACCAAAATAGTGAAGATCTAGAGATGAAACTGAGGAAATGCAACAACAACCATCCTATCCACAACCAAGGATCAAAGGTTGATAAAGGAGGAGAGAGAGCTAGAGTACTTTAAATTTGGGGGAAAAAATGTGAGATGACCAATGACACGAAAAATGGATTTGAGGACTGGAGGTAGGAGAAATAGAAAGAGTGAAGAATGGAAATAATTCTCTCATCATAGCAAGAGAGAAAACAAAATTTAAAACAAAAGAAGAGGAAAGAAGGTTAAATGAGAAAAGTGAAGGGAGGGGCAAAATATGAGATTTGAAATCAAATATAATATAAAAGCTAGTACCCTAATAGGCACAAACTTGAAAGACAAGAAATGAAAGTTAAAAAGCTATGCAGGAAAGAAAATACCTCAAATGAAGTATGAAGAACATGCTGGATTTCATCTTGGTAACATCCAGTATTTACCACTGTTTTTTCTTTCTTGATCTTCCTCTGGTGATGTCAGATGGTGTCCCAGTCTGGCCTTAGGCAGCCTGTTCCTGACTACCTGGGATCCAAAATCTATGGCTGGCTGCTTCAGTTGTTAATCTAGTCACTCTGTATTCAGCAGTCAGGCCTGAGCATCACAGGCTGGGGCAGAATAATTCCTGAGGGCGGGGCTATTGCTTCTCCTTAGGCTGATGCAAATTGGAGGGGAGTGGTCTGCCTCAGCAAAAGGTCTTCCTGAGAAAAGGTGAAATTCAGCACCAGGATCCTGGCAGCTGCTCTCTGAATTCTCTCCCAAAGCCACCAACCCCACTGTCTCCTCAAGTGTCTCTAGTCCACTCTGCTGCCCCCTTTGTTATTGCTCAAGATAAGTGGCTGGAAATGAAATTTTATGTGTTGGCCTTTTATAGGACTCTCTGTGTCTCCAGCTGTCTGTCCCTGGCAGAGAGAAACCCTGCTGCTTTTCACAGCTAGACATTATCTGGGCTCTTTCCTGGCTCTGGTGCTGTATGCTAGGGAGCCCAGCTTGGGTTTTAGACCCCTTATTTCCTAGCAGAACCCCCCCATTCCACCGTCACTGAAATATTCCTCCAGGACTTCAGCTGCCATCCATGGGGGCCCAGCCAGCCCTCTCAAAACTCCTCCACACTCCCTACCAGTCTCATTGTGGTGAAGATGTTTTTCTGTCTGTTCTTGGTTATAAGTCTTCTTTCCAGCTAGTGTTCAGTTGATTATTCAAGATGATCTCTCTACAATTTAGTTTTAAGCTCTACAATTTCAGATTCTTTGGGAGGAGGTTAGTGAAGCTTCCACCTATTCCTCTGCTATTTTGGATCCCCATGCTTCCTGAAATCTTAATTTCAATAAACTCATGTCTTCAAGTCTTAAGGAGGAAGGGTGAAAAGGATTATGAAAGACTGGGTTTGTAGGGTGGAAGCAAATGTACATTTTCTATCCCAATATTTTAATAGATGGTACCAGATTATTTTTCTGAAAGGGGGTATTAATTTACTTTCCTCTTACCTTTATATCCTGTACTTGTTTGTAACAAATGTTAATCTCTCATGTCTAGTAATACTTTCCATAGTAAATTAGTTTCCCTAAATATTTATATTGCCATGCCATTTGTTTTTCTTTTGTTTTCTGCTTGATAAATCTTTTTGTGCCCTGTTTTTTTGAAATTTTCTGTATCTTTTATTTTCAGATGAGTCTTTTATACAGACTATACAGACCTGAATTTTGTTTTCTATTATATTCCCCATCTTGGGCAGGTTGGGCTTTGTCATCTGCCCCCTCTCCACCTCTAGCTGCTCTCAAAGGCATAAAAACTGAAGCTTCAGGTGCCCTCAAGGTGAATGTTGATTTCAGCCTCTCCTTACCCCTCAGGGTTCCTGCATTCACTTCATTTTTGATCCATGAGTATTCCTTAGTTACTTTCAAGAACATCAGTACATTAAAGCAATTTAAAATATTATGTATCCTACATTTTTATTTTTAGCAAGAAGGTCAGCCAGGGTACCTAGTCTAGCATATTCTCAGAGGTCATAATAATTTATTTTCCAATCTGCAAATGCCTAACACTTTTACACATGAGGCTCCTTAGTACGGACATTTGTTAGTTGTATTGACTGTGTCGTATTGATTTCTCATAAATGAGGTTGTGGGATGCTTAACACTGTATCATACTTAGGAAGCTAGTAGTATAAACAGATGGTGTTTTCAGAACTTAAAACAGGAAAATTTTCCAATATTCATAGGGAGAAGTGGTTTAGAAAGTCTGAGAAATGTAGACTTAACAAGATAGAAAAACATTTCTATGTCTCAGTCACTTCTGCAAACTTTACTTTTCAGCTATCACTTCAAGAGCTTATACTAATTTTTTTTTCTTTTCCTAAGTCCTCATCTTTTACCCTGCTCCTACATAAAGTCAAAACACTGGTTTTCTATTATCAGTAGATGACTCATTAATTCTCATGTTTAGGTTTTTAGCCACATAATTTCCATGCTTCAAAGTCCATGCCTCCTTCTGTTGAATTATTCCATATTTCTTTCTTTGAATATAACATTTCAGGTTTATGCCTCTATAAGGAATTCTTATGTTAAATACAACTTAGCATGCCCCTTAGTCATCCAAAGAAGACTTCAGTTATAAGTACAAACCTCATTTTAAAGTAGGTAGAATAAACTGTCTAAGACTTAGGTGATACAAAAGATATTATTTAATTTTTAAAAACTTATTCCCCTTTAAAATTGGTTTCTAGTAAACTGAGCTTGAAAATTCTCACTCATTTTTAATATGATGAACTGCAGTTGAGAAAAGAGTAGATAAAACATTCTAAAGTTTAAATAAAGAGGTAGGATGGAGAAGAGGGAACTTTTTCTGAAACAAAACGTTTTCTCCCTGGCATAAGGGTTTCACTTACTCCTCTGCTATCTCGATCCCCCTTTTTCCTTTTTGTTTCTAAAATTGGTATTTGCTAGTGATCTGTCAAGTTCTTAGAGTCTTCTGGTATTTCCAATCTACTAAGTCTATTCAGTGATTTTTTAAAAAAATTTTACTTATTGAAACTTTCAGTCCTAGAAATTTCAATTTTTTGCTTCCCTTTGTTTTTTTTTGTCATTTTAGTTTCTTATCTGAGATTCCCATCTGTTCTCATATTCTCTTTAGTTGTTGTTATTGTTGTGTAAACACATTTTCCTTTATTCTTTGAGACATATATATAATAGCTGCTCTAAAGTTTTACTAAATGCAATATCTAGGTCAACTTAAATCCTGTTTCTAATGACTTAGTTTTTCCCTGTATGTCACATTTTCGTGTTTTGTTGAATGTATTCATTTTTATTATGTACTGGACAGTGTTGAAGATCCATTTTTGAGATGCTCAATTTAAGAAAAAAATTCTTTGTAGAGTGTTCACTGTTGTTTTAGTAGGCAGTTTAGTTCCTGGCTGATCACCTTGTGTAAACTTGGTTTTATATTTTGCTAGGGCAGGTCTGTGGATGACACAAAGTTTTTTTCTTAGGCCCTTTTAACATAGCATGTCTCATCCTTCAAATTCTGTAACCTGTATGAGTTTTATTAGAGCTTGGTTTTAGACTTTGTCAGTGTGGGTCTAGAGTAAGCCTTATTCTTGGGCGTTCTTTTGTTCCTAAAGTGCAATCTTTCTATTGTTTCACATAGATGCCTAGAGTGCTAATGAGTTGTCTTTGTTCAGACTGGGTGAGACTGCCAATATATCCTTATGCTGCTTGACTTCTAGTATTTCTATTCTATATGAACCTTATTACAGCCACCCTTTGTGTGTCTCATGTAGTCCAGCATTGGTTAAGGACTTTCAAGAAGCCCTTGTACAAACTTTTATGGCCTCCCTCTGCACCGTTCCCTCCACTCTGGTGCCCTGTCTGCCTACCAGCCCTGCTCAGTTGCAGTCCAGTTCACTGTAGTACAATTAGGAAATTGTCCTTAGACAGAGAACCTTGAAGAAATGTGAACTCACCTTTTCCTTCTCTCAGAGCTGACATTCGTATCTTGTGTGTTATCCAGAACCTCAAAATAGTGCATTATTTTAATAGTTGTTTACAAGAGGATGAAACGCTTGGAACCTGTTTCTCTGTCATATTGGAAGTGCAAGTCTCCCACAGCATTTTTATATGTATTGAAGTGAATTACAGTGGTTTCATAAAAGGGAAAATTCTACCTTAGTCTCTCATAACTAAAGAAGGTATAGTGAGCTCGTGGTGCTTATGAACTGAGTCATTTCTCTTGGATCTTCCTGCCTCTGACCCCCAGTCATCCATTTACTTTACTCTTTTTCTCTTCACATGGGAAGAGAGGGGAACAGAAGATAGAAAGACCATACTTGGATCTTGTATCCTGGGTTATATCATGAATATTAAATTGAGCCTATCAACTGGAAAATAAATGTGGTTTGTGAAAAAGTACTGTACTTTAGGGGTGAAAGCAGGAATGCCTGCAAGACTTCCTGTGTTTGTGTTTTATGACATTGCTTATACATTGAGATTTAAGGAAATATGATATGCCAGGAAAAGGGGCTGCTTAGAACATCTTCAAAACTTGTACTCTCTAATGACTGCCTTTCAGATTCTGGTGACTTTACATGAGCATTGGGATTGGGGATGGGTAAAGAATTATTTGTCAGAATAGAGCTGTTCAAAATGTCACTCATTTTGTTCTAAATTCTAGTCTTTTTTAAGCTGAAACATCTTTAAAATAAAATCTCTTTTTTTGTGGAAGAGGATCATTTTATTTGATAATTGGCCATCATTTCAGAAATTTAATGAAGTTTCTGTTTGGAAATAATCTAGAAGATTTAAATACTGTTTTAGACTTGGAGTTTTTAGCTCTATTTAAATGTGTCATAGAGGCCTCAGAAGAATAATCTTTTATTTGTAGAGCCCAATTTGGTTTCTGTATTACCTAATTGAATACAGTGAATCTTGTATCTGCCCAAGAAGCCTTATTTTGATTAAGCCTATTCTTTAAAAATGTTTGGTTTGTTGACCTGGAAATATACCCCATTTCATTTTCTCAGAAAAGTGTGATGGTAGTCTGAAGGGATTAAAGTCTGTGGGAAGTTTCTTCCTTTTAATTTGAGTTGTTTACCATGTTTGCCAAAGCTTTACTTTTTGTCATATTATTAAAATTGAACTCTTGAGCGAATCACTTACTCTCTTGCAGCACCCTGTATGCATTTTCCCCTTAGGTTTTCATCACATCCTCCCTATATTTAACCCTGGATCCACCATTTTCTTTCTCTACTTTAAAAATGTTTCATTTATTTATTTATTTTAATTGTGATAAAATATTTATAACATTCTTTCTCTTCTTCTAGTCCTGGGCTGGTAAACACTGCTAAAAACATTTATGGAGACTGGTGATATGACATATTCCACTGGGCTTATTACCAAACTTCTCAGCCATGCTTTGTCCTTTGTCCACCCTTCCCTGGTTCTCTCCTGTAGCATCTGTTCTTATTTTTCTCTTCAAGTCACCTATGCCTTCCCTAAAACTGCCTTTGGCTCTGGGCAGATGGGTTGCTTCCTCTGTCACAGAGAACATGGAGGCCATCTGCTGTTTACACCCTTAGCTTTCCATTTGAATACATGCCTCTCTATTTTCGCCTCCTGTTCTTGGAGGCTTGGAGGAAGAGCGTGCTTAGATCCCATAAAGGTTCGTCTCTCTGTTGGAATTCTTGTGATGTCTCCCTGTCCCTCTGAGATACAGCATTTCCTCTGGTCTACTTCTCCACCTCCATGTTTTGTTGTTGTTTTCCTTCCTCACATAAATACACACTTAAGTTGTTCTCATCTTAAACACAGACAAAAAAAATGGATTTAACTCTTCACTGTGCCATGTTTTCTTTCAGTTTGATCCTATGCCTTTCTCTTGACACAAAACTATGTACCTTGAAAGAAGAGTCTATAGCCCTTGCCTTCCCTTCTTTCTTTCCATTCTTTCTTTGGACCACTGAAGTCAGGCTTCTGTTCTCATTACTCCATTGAACGCACCTCATAAAAGTCACTGGCTCCCTAGTTGTCAAATCCAGTGGCCTCTTTAGACTTCATTTACTTGGTCTTCCTAAGACAGTGATTTTCAACATTTTTCCTCTCGTGGCACACATAAACTAATTACTAACATTCTGTAGCACACCAAAACATACGTTTTTTTGTTGGTCTGATAGGAAAAAATAGGTATAATTTTTATTCATTCACAGTGGATGATTGTTGTTTTGTTGGCTATTGTCATTTTTTCATTTGACAATCTAAGGGAAAAGAGATCAGTGCCCCTGACTTAGTCAGGTATTGCATGTTTTAAAAATTTTTGTGGCACACCAGTTGGAAATTCTAAGACATTAAATGCTGACCACATCCTTCTTCTTGAAAACCTTCTTTTGCTTTCAGGGTTTCCTTTGTCCCTGATTTTTCTACCTCTAGTACCTTTTATTTATTCTTCTTTGCTGCCCCTCTTCCTCTGTGCACCTCTTTAATGCTGATGCTCTCTGACTCTTATGTCCCATATTGTCACACTCATCTGCATAATTTTAATTATCGCATAATTAAAACTACATGAAAATTCCAAAATCTGAATCTTTCACCCATATCCCTCTTTTGAGTTCAGACCAACATAATATAATCCTTTTAACAGGCCTACAAAATAGTAATGTTTTCCACATTTATAGGTAAGGAAATTGAAACTAACTAAGGCATGTTTGGTAACCTGTTTGAGATCAAGTGGCCAATGGAAGAGCCACAATTTTAACCTCTGTCTAAAGTTAGGCCTTTAATTTTATAATATGCTATTAATCAAATATCTTCACCTGGCTATCTGACAGATATTAAATATGTCATGTCCCACACCAAATGCCATCTCATAACTCCATTCTTACTATCCCCTTCCAAAGTAAAACAAGAGCAATAACATGAAAACCTATATTCTCGATCTTACTGAATGGCATTCCTTCTTTTAGTTATCTAAGCCAGAACTGTTGAGAGAATTCACGTAGCCTTTCCTCTATACTTCCCCTGTCTCTCTACCCTACAGGCTCATACAGCCCAAGCTGGCATCACATGGTTCCTATACATTTTTCTTCTTTAACATGACTTATAATCATTCCCTCCTTTCTACTTCTACTGCTACTGTGACAGTTGAGAACTTTATGTTGACCCGGATGGCCATTATTGTGACATTCCAACCCATTGCTTCTCATATTGTCTGAGATGAAGAATTAACATTTATTGTTTTTCTTTTTTAATTTTTAATACGTTGCAGAAATGTTGTAGGAATATAAAAATGAATTATTGGCAAACTGAAATGAAAAAAAGACATGCAAAATATAAGTGCCATTTTAAATTCAATAGACATAAAATACTGTGAAATTGCTATAGTAGTTTTCAAACACTAGTTTTATATGTGTATCTTGCTGCAGGTAGCAAACGGTTTGTGGATCAGCACTGGTCCATAGACAGCACTGAGGGGCACCAGTTCATGTGTCTGATGAAAAGAAATGTCTGCAGTTTTTCTCAGATTTAACCACATGGGCCTGTTAGTTAAAACTTAAATATTTTAACTAGGACCTTCTTTGCTTTTGGCTTATATTTAGTCTGTATATGTGGATTTAAGGGGTTTTAGAAAATTTCCTGTTCCTTTAGGATCTCTTCTTTCAATATGAATAAATCCTATGTGAGCAAGGGGTAGTCATGTGTCACATTACAACTTAGTGCTAAAACCGAAGTACACTGATTTAAGAATCTGAAGTGACATTTTCTTAAATAGACTTGAAATGCAGTCTTCATGGGCTGCCTGTAATAAAAGTGATTTTCCCTGGTTTGATATATTTAACTTGATGTGATGGAACACACATACACACATTTGTATCTAACGGGCAGTAAAATAAAGCAGATGGGTTGATGTGTTTCATTTCTGAAAGATTAAAATTCTGTATACATATTAATCTGACTGGGTGATAAATAATAAAAGCTATCTGGATTTTGGTAGGTATCTGGCTAAGCCCTTGTCAAAGATTTGAAGTTAATGAATTGCAGACAAGAGATGCTAAAATGGTCAGATTGTATTTTACCCCTTGGCTTTCAACAGGGAGTGGCTTAGGAACCTAAAAACACAAAAATGAAGTTCTAGAGGGATGGATGAATTCAGGGATGGGAATGCTGTAAATAAATATTAAGCTGAAATGAATCATGCCTAGAGTTAGTTTAGAAATTTATTAGATAAAACTATACTGCTCAGACCTCATTATTGTCTGTATCAGGTCTGATGCAGAAAAAAGCACATGGGCCAATGCCTAAGAGAACATAATTTTCCCATATGAGATTTTTAAAAAGTCATAGAAGGTCTTTTAAACATTTTTAAATGAAAAAGCAAATTAAACAACTAATTGACAGCATTTCCAGGTACTAAACAACTACCACACACAGAAAATTTCTAACCACTAAGTATTCATTAAAAGTTTATTTTTTTAAGTTCAATTACAGTAATATTTTCTCAATTAATTAAGTAAATGACCCCTGAACACAATTAACTAAAAAAACAAAACAAAACAAAAAAACTTTGTCACAAGAGGTTGGGGCACTCTAAGAGGTTTAGGAGACTAAATTCCCAAAGCAGGATGTCATAACTAGCAACCTTCTTCCGTTTCCAGATCATTCACAGCAGATGGAGAGATGGCAACTTGCTAAACCCACACCTAGAAAGTGATTAAAAGTTTTATTCAAAGAAAACTTGAAACTAGCATACCTTTAATGAAATTCAGGATGGAGAGTAGGTAGGAAACCACAACCTAATTGGGGTCTCTGTGCTCCCCAAATCAAAAAAAGTTGAGATAAAGTGAAAGAAAATGTATTTTTGAAAGTTAATAAAGAAAAAAAATAAATACCGTTTCTTAATTTGCATTGTAGCAAGTTAAGCTGAGTCACAGAATAACAGATGCTTGCCAGGTAGACTGGGATGGAAGGGAGAAATGATGACATTGCAGGCGAAGGGAACAGAGAGGAAAGAAGGCATGTGGGGGATAATGTGAAATAGCAGCCTGGTTGTTCTCAGAATAGAAAGCAGTTTGGATGGCAGGAGTGAGCGCAGGAATGGAGTGTCTGGTGTGTAGCTGGAGAAGGCTGAAAGCAGTGCTTCTCAAATTTAGGGAAACATAAATCACCCGAGGATTTGTTAAAATTCAAGTGCAGGGAAGGGACTTGAGAATCCACTCTTCCAAGAAGCTGCAATGTGTTACAGATGCTCTGGTCCACATACCACATTTTGATTAGCAAGACTATAAATTTTATCTTAATATTTATTGATACTTTGTTTCATGGATTGAGTTACCACTATTCAGTTACTTAGTGTTTGTTGAATAACAAGCGTTTCTGTTATTGCTGTGACATAACAGAAGTGGCATTTCTGTTAAACTAGACATTAAGTAATTTTAGTCAGTTTTGCTCTGCTGATGGAGAAATAATACCCTTAGCAATTCCATTGCCAAGTGCAAAAGAAATGAATAATTTAGATACAAGCCCTCACCCTGTATTGAATTAGTTGAGTAGGGGGATGCAACATAATAATGGAAAGAATCTGAAATTTGATAACAGATTTTTAGAACTGAGCTCCAGTCTCAGTTTTGTGACTAAATAATTGTGACTTTATGAAGATAAATTAGCCCTTCTTTCTGTTTATTTTTCTCTCATCTGAAATAGTTATAATACTTGCCACTTTGTGGAATTGTTGTGAGAGTTAGAAATGACATGTATGAAGTACCTTGTAGGGAAAGGTAAGTGGGGATTTCAATTATCAAACTTTTGAGCTACATTAAATCTAAAAATATATGATTCTTTAAATAAAGAACATCGAATGATCTGATTCTAGCAGTTACTGATCTATGTGTGATTATTGGCCCATCTACTTTTTGAGTCTTCCATTCTCAGCCACTCTTAGCAAGTTGGAGAGTGTGGTTTTTGTAGATTATAAAAGCTCCCACCTCTACCCAGCCCCAAGATCTACTTATACTCATGGTGTATGTAAGTAATACGGTTGTTAGAGAGGGGTTTATGTTGTACTTCTGAATGTTCTGGAAGCATGAAAAAACAGATTGGATTGTAGCTTTACCTGATTTCACAGTTCATTTATCTTATTTTCAGTATTTCTTAACTATGGAAATTTTCTATATAATTTGCCACTTTCAGTTTGCTATGGAACAGGAACATCCCTCTTCTAGGGAAAAGAATTACTCAGCCTGTGGCTTGGCCATTGTTTAAGCCTGTAAAGGGCTTACCAGTTTGTGATCCTCCTTAGCAAGAATGGGACTCAGAGGAGAGACCCACAGAGGCCCTAAAAGCAGAAATTCTTTTAAATCTGGGGTTCTGGTAGAACCAGAAGTGGGACACAGACCATTGGTGGGCACATCTCTTTGATCTTACTGACTCCTTCCCCAGCAGGTACAGGCGCAGCCAGAGGCAGGCCAAGGCAGGGCTCTCTAAAGCCCAGGACAAGGGTCCAGGCTGTTGGGCAGGAGTATATTAAGGAACTTATTGTTTAACCTCTTTTTGTTTAATACTAGTCCATTTATTTAGCTTTCTTGTTTCATGGCTGTAGTATATATTTATTTGTGCCTGAGTTTTTAACAGATACGAGAAAATTATAGCATCTTATTTAATTCAGTATCTCTGAGATGGAAGTAAGTCTTAGTGTTAAAAAAATTCTTATATTAAATGTGGTCTCACTAGTAGACATTTCATTATGAGCTTTTCTTCCTAATTCTGTACCTTGTCCTTATGTTTCGGTTTTTTAGATCGGCTTCCGCTCCCTAGGAATATGATTGAAAACAGCATGTTTGAGGAAGAGCCAGATGTGGTGGATTTAGCCAAAGAGCCTTGTTTACATCCTTTAGAACCTGATGAGGTGGAATATGAGCCTCGGGGTTCACGACTGCTGGTGCGGGGTCTTGGTGAGCATGAGTTGGATGAGGACGAAGAGGATTGTGAGTCATCTGCCAAGCTGCTGGGCATGTCCTTCATGAACAGAAGCTCAGGCCTTCGGACCAGTGCAACTGGCTACAGGCAGAGCCCAGATGGGACTTGTTCAGTACCCTCAGCGAGAACCATGGTGGTCTGTGCTTTTGTCATTCTGGTTGCTGTTTCTGTAATCATGGTGATTTATCTACTGCCCAGATGTACCTTTACCAAAGAAGGCTGCCATAAGAAAAACCAGTCAATGAAACTTATTCAGCCAATTGCAAGAAATGGGAAGTTATTTCCATGGGCACAATTCAGGCTTCCCACTGCCATTATGCCACTTCGCTATGAACTTAACCTACACCCAAACCTAACCTCAAAGACAGTTAGGGGTTCTGTGACAATTTCACTTCAGGCTCTTCAGGCCACATGGAATATCATTCTTCACAGCACGGGCCAAAATATTTCAAGAGTGACCTTTATGTCAGCAGTTTCAAGCCAAGACAAACAAGTTGAGGTCCTGGAATATCCATTTCATGAACAAATCGCCATTGTTGCCCCAGAAACCCTTCTTGAGGGACACAATTATACCTTGAAGATAGAGTACTCAGCAAATATGTCGAATTCTTACTATGGGTTTTATGGTATCTCCTACACAGATGAAAGCAATAAGAAAAAGTATGTAACTCTCTTAAATGATTCTGTTTCTTTGCTCTGGGACAACTTCTGCAATGTGGACTTCCTTGACCACACAAGAGACATTAACTGCAATTCTTTAAATTTTAGGATGTTATGTGTGAAAGAGGAGAATGGTGATTTGGAAGAATGTACTTCTCTCTTATCAAAACCTTGAATATATATTACATATCATGGTGGGGGTAGGGGTATGCAGATGGAAGGAAATAGATAAAGATTTTGTCTATTACAATCTCCATCACAAAAACTTATGTTATTTTGAGTTTTTTTATCTTACAAGATAAATCTAGTTTTTTTCTGTCACCTTACAAGAGATCTATGAGAAGCAGAGTAGAAAAGAGTATGAATAATTCTTTAAGACCTATTTTTCTAATGTATGGAACTTTTAGGAGGTGCTTAGTGAGATAAAAAAGAGGGTGTGAAGGTGTTTTATGCTTACTGAAATCATTTGTAGTATCTTTAATCTTTGCTGATTTATTATTTTTAATGCCCCTGCTATTTTGAATTTCTGACAGAAAAAAATTTAAAATCTAGGAGAGACTTGGTTTTTAAAAAGAGTGACTCAAAACATAAAAGCGTTCAGCTCCCTATTTAGACCGTATATTTTGTACTTTAATCTCAGCATTCATAGCATGTAATTTAAATCACGGGAAAGATGCAATGCATACTACATACTCTTAATAACAATAATGTTAATTCTCTTGTGTGCACAAAGTCCTTGTTAGGTCTGCCTAACGCAGTTGGAGCATTCTCTCATATTTCTTTGTAAACCAATATGTGAATTACTGATGCCATTTGGCTAATGTATTGAGAAAAATAGAAATGAGTATTTTAAATCTATTTGAGGATGTTTTTTAAATCCTTCTTAAATAGAAAGACAAAAGTAGGATCTGTGGTTCTATTTAGATAAGTACTTTTTCTCTTTATGTAATACTTGAAAACTAAATGGTTTGCCGACTCTTCGTAAGATCTGACATTAAAAGTAAATTTATAATTGCAGTGATAGCTTGGATTGCTTGGCTTTAGTTCTCATTCCATAATCTCTCTCATCTCTAAGAATTACAGAATATACATAAAAACAATATTTTTAGTATGCAAACAAACCTTTAAGACAATTCCTTTGTCATATCTTCCAACCAGATTACTGCCCTTGGGGTCCCTTGTGCCTGCTACTACATAATGGGAGGAATAGTGTTATGTAGCAGAGTAATGTGATTTTTGGTATGGTCATTTGTTATGGTCTGGATTGAGTTGTGGAAAAAATGCTAGAAAAATGGAAGATGGTTCCTTAAAATTAAATAGAATATTAAAAAACCTGTATTTTAAAATCTTAAAATAAACTTCTGAAACTTTGCTGTTAAAAAGTATATATAAATTCATTAACTTACTTGGTTAGGTAAAATGAGTACCTCACAAGAATGTGTATCTGGATGGGAAACAAAAATTTAGAAGATTATTTATACCTTTGAAGATGTCCGAATGCTATAATTCAGAGCAGCTTTTTGGCTTTCTCCCACTTTTAATTTTGCTTAGTTATTAGAGAAGTTTTTGTACTTCTTTACCCTTTGGGGTATAATAAAAATAAATATTTAAACAAGTAGGTAAAGTAATTAAGGGATAGATTTCTTATTGACTGGAAAATCAGAATATATGTAAATGCCAAATGTGTATTGACATTGCTTGTAGTAAAGGAAAGTTACTCATGTCATGTAAGAGGTAAAGGTAGTTAGTAAATCCAGAAATTGTTGATGGTAGATTTAGGTTCTAGATAAAAAAACTGATATTTACTAGGTGCTCAATAACTATTGGATGAATTTGCATTTTTTTTTTTAGATACTTTGCAGCAACTCAATTTGAACCCCTAGCAGCAAGATCTGTTTTTCCTTGTTTTGATGAACCAGCATTTAAAGCCACATTTATTATCAGGATCATGAGAGAGGAGCAACACACTGCTTTATCAAATATGCCTAAGGTACCGTTCTGACCCTTGTTTATAAAATCTTTCTTTCTTTGTTGTGAAGACTTGAATTTCTCTTTGCTGTACTGTTGAGAATGAGTAAATTCTTATGCATTTTTATTTTTTCTTAAAATACATAAATAAAAGTTAAAATGTATGTTGGAATCAACTGGGAAGTCAGCCTGAGGAGCACTTGAGGAAAGAGAATGGCCTGCTGAGTGTGGAATGTGAGGGCAGGAAATATGAGGTGTGTGCTGTGCACTAAAGATGTATAAAATATTAATACTACGAATGAGTACTGAAGATCAAAGTGATATTTTATGAGATATGGTGAATTTGCTATTCAAAGTAGTTGAAAGTCATGAATCATTATTGACCTTGATGTTTTATTGGTTATTTAAAAAGTCTTGGATGTGGGCTGTACATGGGAGGCAGTGAGTGCGTAACCAAGCAGAATTGTTTTTTTTGCTAAACGGAGCTTAGGGGATTCTTTTTTTGACACCTGAGGGGCAGTGTGCAGTCTGATAGGAGCCTCTCAGAACCCATGTGTCTAGGGGAGAGGAGTAGCCACATTCAGCAGACTATGGAGTGAACCCTTGCAGGCAAGAGAGGACATGGTCTGTCCTTTAACAGGGACGTTACTTCAATAGCTGCACTCCCAACCATACTCATCACCTTAATCTTCCTCTAAAAGAGACAGAATGCCTATTTGCCTTGTATCCCAAAATATATTGGAATTCATGGTCAGAAAATCCTATAAGATTGCTTGTATTCCCTTATCTTTTGCCTACTACAGACTTCTCTAATGACTGTGATGCCATTAAACATTGGGGTCACAGCTGTTACCTTTGAAGCCATTTCAGATCATTTGGTATGATATCCCAGCTTTAGCTCCTTCTTCTGTGAGTATATTTGTAGCATTAGAGAGGAGCACTGACTGCTATATAATAAGGAAGGATTTGGGTTTTGGTGGTGTTTTAAAAGCGAGAAACAGAGCTAATGTTGCTTACTGTCTCCAACTTCCATTTACCTAAAGCCATCTTTTGAGACTAAAAACTCATTAGGGATTTTCACTGTAATTAATATATCCTTATGGTGAAGGATGGTGGAACAGACTGAGACAAAGGCCCATGCTCTGTTAAGAAACTAGTGTTGAGAGAGCCCTGGCTGGTGTGGCTCTATGAATCGAGTGCTAGCCTACGAACCAAAGGGCTGCAGGTCAGGTCCCTATTTGGGGGTGCATGAGAGGCAACCACACACTGATGTTTCTCTCTCTCTCTATCTCCCTCCCTTTTCTCTATAAATAAATAAAATCTTTTTAAAAAGAACCTGGTGCTGAGAGATTAAAACAGGCCAACATCTTTACTACTTATTTCCTATTTGAATTTTCAGTTTCTCAGTTTGTCACTGTCATTTATTCCCATAATTATAGAATTGTCATCTTTTCCCCTTTGCTTGTAGAAGTCATCAGTCACTATGAAAGATGGACTTATTCAGGATGAGTTTTTTGAAAGCGTGAAGATGAGCACTTACTTGGTTGCTTTCATTGTGGGAGAGATGAAGAATCTGACTCAGGACATAAATGGAACCCTGGTATGTGGTAGTATTTGTCCAAAAGAGAGTGAGAGAATTTCTTTAATGATTTCTGGTAACTGCTTTATGGAGGAAAACAAGCTTTTGGATTGCAGCTCTGTTATTTTTATGCCACACCTCTTACTTTTTGCTTAGTTGTTATTTACTGTTATTAATTGAATATCTTAAAGTCAATAATTTTTAAGTGTCTTTTCATTTTACTTTTATAAGTAAGTTCCGGTAAGACAACATATGGGGTTGGCAAAAGCAGGTTTACAGTTTTTCATATGGTAAATGTTACAATAATTAATGAATGATAAAACAGGGACTAAACTCTGTGTTGCATATACTTACAACTATATGTATAATAAAGCTTCTAGAAATGTGTTGTACACCATGGAAGTCACTAGGTTAATGTGACTTGATTCAAATTAAAATTAGAAGACACTGCCATAGCTGAATAAGATGTTTTTTTCATTTATGCCTCCCTACAACAATTTGCATCCATACATGAACAAAAATACCTTTGTGTAAGCTGTGGGATCCAGCACCACATGCCATGGGACATGGAGGAATCTTGCCCACCTATGCATCAGCTATTAAACATGCAGACTTTGTTCCTGGCTGTGGACCCTGTAATGGTCTGTGGACCCCCGGGACTGTAGTTTGCGAGCATATGAAAAACACTCTATTAGACAACTGATTTTCAACCTTTTTCATCTCACGACACATATAAACTAATTACTAAAATTCTGTGGCACACCAAAAAACATATTTTTTGCCAATCTGTCAAAAAATAGGTATAATTTTTATTCATTCATACTGGGTGGCTATTGTTGTGTTATCTGTTGTCACTTTTTTATTTGATGATCTAAGGGAAAAAAGGTCGGTGTCCCTGACTAAGTAGTCAGGTGTTGCATGTTTTAAAAATTCTTGTGGTACGCCTTTTGAAAATCACTGTCTTAGACAATTGCCCCTAGATAAGAGATCCTGAATAGAAGTCCAGATTTCCAGCAGAAAAGTTCTAGCATACTACTGGAGGGAAAAGAAAACAGCATGAGTTTGTATGTATTGGAGAGGTCAGTTAGTAAAAACTGGAGGAGATTACTGCTACTTCAGATGCAAAAACAGCTAGGCAGTACTTCAAAGAACATGAAAAAAATCTAGAAAACATGACCTCACCAAAGTACAATAACTAACCTTCTAGTAACCTGTCCTCAAGACATGGAGATCTATGATTTACCCAGTGAAGATGTCAAAATAGCTGCTTTAAGAAAATTTAAAGAACTATAAGAAAACACAAAAGATGATTCAATGAAATTAGAAAATAACACACAAAAAAAGGCAGAAGTTTAACAAAGCTATAGAAATAATAAAAAAGAACCAAACAAATTCTGGGGCAGACAAATACAGTTAATGAAATGGAAAAAATATGCAATAGAGAGCATTGATATCAGAATGCATCAAGCAGAAGAAAAAATTGGTGTGTTAGAAAATAGGAAGTTTGATATCCTGTCAGAGGAGAACGAAGAAAGAGGCATGACAAAACTGAAGAATGCCTGTGTGATATGGGATCATTAAATGAAACAATTTGTGAACAAATGGAGTTTCAGAATGAGAACAGAGGGAGAAGGGCACAGAAAGACAATTTAAAGAACTAATGGCTGAGAATTTCCCCAAACCGGGGAGAGATTTGGATACCCAAGTTCATGAAGCTCATAGATTCAGTTTAAAGGTATCCTCTCCAAGACACATTGTAATAAACATGCCAAAAAAATCAAAGAGAATCTTAAAAGCAGAAAAATAAAAGAAACATGTAATTTACATGTTTCTCACCAGAACCATAGAGGCCAGGAGAGTAGAATGATCTGTCCAAAGTGCTAAAAGAAATAGAACTGCAACCAAGAATACTCTTTCCAGCAAAGTTATCCTTCAGAAATGAAGGAGATAAAGACTTTCCCACACATATAAAAGTTGAGGGAGTCCATTAGCTCTGTCTTATAAGAAATGCTAAAAGGACTGCTTCCAGCTGAAATGGAAGGATACTGATTAGTAACATGAAAGCAAATGAAAATATACAACACATCAGTTAAGTATATAGTAAAATTTAGAATAATACTGTAATATGGGATGCATCAAAAGGATTTTTAAGAGGGATGTTTGGAGTGATAAATGCCTTCATTAAGATAAAAGAAAGATCTCGAATGACCAACTTGACTTTATACCTCTCAGAACTAGAAAAAAAGAGAATAAACTAAACCCAAAATTAGCAGAAGGAAGAAAATAAAGATCAGAGCAGAATTAAGTGAAAAATATGTGCCAGAGAAAACAAAGAAAATACCAAGAAAACTAAGAGCTGTGTTTTGGAAAGATAAACAAAATTGATAGCCTTTAGCCAGACTAAGAAAAAAGGACTCAAAATCAGCAATGAATGAGGAAACATTCAACTGATACCACAGAAAATGCAAAGGATCGTAAGAGACTACTGTGAATGATTATAGGCCAACAGTTTGTATAACCTAAAAGAAATGAATAAATTCCTAGAAACATAGAAACTACCAAAAACGAATCATGAAGACATAAAAAATCTAAACAATAGTAATGAATAAAGAGATTGAATCAGTAATCAAAAACTTCCCAACAAAGAAAAGCTTAGAGTCAGATGGTTTCTCTAGTGATATCCACCACATATTAAAAAAAAAGTCAGTCTCAAACTCTTTCAAAAAATTGAAATGGAGGGAACACTTATTTTGCAAGGTCAACTTTACCTTGATACCAAAGCCAGGTAAGGACAATATGAGAATCTATAGGTCAATATCCCTGGTGAATATAGATACATTAGATGTCTGTGCATGAAATTCTCAGTGAAATATTAACATACTAACTTTCTACAGCACTTAGAAAGGATTATACACCATAATCAAATAGAATTTATTCCTGGGATACAACATATACAAATCAGTAAATGTGTTAGATCAAACTAGTAGAATGAAAGGTAAATATCATGTGATCACTTTAATAGATGCAGAAAAAGCATTTTACAAAATGCAGCTTCCCTTTATGGTAAAAATTATCAACAAATTTGTTGTACCTCAACATAATAAAGTCCATATATGAGAAGCCTGCAGCTAACATCATATTCAACAATGAAAGGTTGGAAGCTTTTGCTCTTAATACTAGGAACAGAACAAGGGTGCCCCTCTGATCACTCTTACTCAAGATGGTGCTGGAAGAATAGATAGAATGATTAAGCAAGAAAAAGAAATCAAAGACATTCAGATCAGAAAGGATGAAGTGAAATTGTCTTTATTTGCAGAAGATATGATCTTATATATAGAAAATCCTAAAGATTCCACTAAAAAACTGTTTGAACTCATCAACAAATTCAATAATATTGCAGGATATAAAATTAATATATAGAAATCAGTTCCATTTCTATACATCAACAGTGAAATATCTGAAAAAGAAATAAAAAAAACCATTCCATTCACAATAGTATCAAAAAAACAGTATAATATTGAAGAATTTAACCAAGGAGGTAAAATCTGTATGCTGGGAACTATAAGATTTTGATGAAAGACATTGAAGAATAAACAAGTAAATAGAGAGATGACCCTTGTTTATGGATGGGAAAAATGAATACTGCTAAAATGTCTATACTACCCAAAGCCATCTATAGATTCAGTGCAATCTCTATCAAAAATCCAATCGAATTTTTATAGAAGTAGGAAAAAATCCTAAAACTTGTGTGAAACTACACAAGACTTTGAATAGCCGAAGCAATTTTGAGAAAGATGAGCAAAGCTGGAGGCATCACACTTCCTTATTTCAAACTATACTACAAAAGTATAGTAATCAAAACAGTATGTATAGCCATCAAAAGAGTATGTTACTGGTACAAAAATGGACACAGACCAATTGAACAGAATCAAGAGCTGAGAAAAGAAAACCCACATATTATGGCAAACTAATATTTGACAAGGGAGTACAGACCACTCAGTGGGGAAAGGATAGTTTCTTCAGGTATTGGTTTACCAATACCTGGTTTATCTGGGAAAACCAGATAATCACAAGCAGAAGAATGAAATTGGACCTTTCTCTTAACACCACTCACAAAAATTAATTTGAAATGAATTTAAGAGATTAAACATAAGATCTTAAACTGTAAAACTCCTAGGAATAGCACAGGGAAATAGCTTTTTGACATTGGTCTTAGCAACAATTTTTGTGTATGATACTAAAAGTACAAGCAACAAAAGCAAAGGTAAAGAGTACTACATCAAACTAAACAGCTTCCGTACAACAAAAGAAACAAAATTAAAGGAAAACCTACAGAGTGGGAAGAAATATGTGCAAATCATATATATATATAATAAGGGGTTATTATCCAAAATGCATAAAGAACTCATACAACTCCATAGCAAAAGTAAACAAACAAACAATACAATTTAAAAATGGGCAGAGGAACTGAACCAACATTTTTCCAAAGAAGATATACAAATGACCAACAGGTACATGAAACATCACTAAGCTCTAGAGAAATGCAAGTCAAATCCTCAATATAAATCCTCAGGTGAGATTTCACCTCACTCCTGCCAGAATGACTATCTCAAAAAGGCAAGAGTTGAAAGTTGGCGAGGATGTGGAGAAAAGGGAACCCTTGTGCACTATTGGTGGGAATGTAAAGTGATACAGCCACTATGGAAAACAGTATGGATATTCCTCAAAAAATTTGTTTAGAAAGTTAAACTACCATATGATCCAGCAATTCTAACTCTGGGTATATACCCAAAGGAAATGTGATCGGGAATTCAAAGAGATATCTGCACTCCCTTGTTCACTGCAGTATTATTCACAGTAGCCAAGATACAGAAATAACCTGAGTGTCTTGTCCATGAATGAATGGATAAGGCAGATGTGGTATATATGTACTTGTGGGGGGGCTCCACCCTCAGGGTGCCCCCAGCCACCATGGATGAGAATAAGTCCACCAAGACATGATCTGCTTGGGGAGGAAAGGTGTCCAATCTCTCAAAGAAGAAAGGCTGGAGCCTTTTCCTCAATGGGCTTTTATTGGGTTCAGTTTGCACAGGAATACAGGTAAAGCTCATTGATCATTGTCAGGCAGTAAGGATCAAACAATAGATAACATACAAAGAACTATGAGGGCTTATTCTGAGTCAGGGTCAGTTAGCTAAAGGGCCATAAAACTTTGGGAAACAAACTCATTTCATGCTTGGACCGTTATCAGAAAATTGAGAGCATTCTTAGCAAAGCAGGTTTCACAGGATTTTATGCATTCTTTCTTAGGCCTGATCGCCTGGGGAACCCACCCTTTCCAGCACAGGGCTGTACCCACCTCTGATGGTTTTAGGCTATGTCAGGCAGGGGAAGTAAGGAAGCCAAGAGATGAGGAGACTTCTTGTAGACAGAATGAGGACTCAGGCTATGTCAAAGCCGAAGGGCAAGGGTCCATCACCCCCTTTCTTCATAGCCCCCCAAGTCCTTTCCTGAGGGGTCCTTTCCTGAGGGATCCTTTCATGACTGTGCCTGTCTTAGGTCCTCCCTCCCTTGAGGAATCTTACCTTTCATTGGCTAACAGGTCAGGCTCGGGGCCAAGCAGGGTGAAGTAAAGGGGGTATAGGTGATGCCCCTGCCAGGGAGATAAGCTTTGTTTCCTTAGTGGCTTATGATCCCAAGGTCTCTCACTCAGCCTTAGCCATGGGGGGTTATAGCTTCTGAAACCAGGCAGGGTGGTTCCCAATATGTACTATGGGATATTAGTCAGCCATGAGAAAGAAGGAAATTCTTCCATTTACAACATGGATGGAGTCTGAGGGCATTATGCTAAATTACATAAATCAAAAAGAGAAAGACAGACTGTATAATGTCACTTATATATGGAATCCAAAAAAGCCAAACTCATGGAAATAAAGAGTAGAATGGTGGTTTCGAGGCTGGGGATTGGGGGAAATTGGAAAATGTTGGTCAAAAGGTAGACATTTGCAGTTACAAGATGAGTATGTTCTAGGGACCTAATGTACAGGATGGTGATCATAATTAACAATACTGTATTATATATATGAAAGTTGCTTAGAAAGTAGATCTTAAATGTTCTCACCACAAAACAAAAAAAAATGTTAACTAGGTGCCATGATGGAAGTGTTAACTAATGGTACTGCGGAAGGCATTTCACAATATATAAGTTTATCAAATCAACACATTATACATCTTAAATTTATACATTATTATATGTTAATTATATCATTAAAGCTGAAAAATTAAATTTAAAATTCACTTCCTCAATCTCAGTAGCCACATTTTAGTGTTTTAGTGGCTAACATATTGGATATCACCAATACTGAATATTTCCATCAATGCAGAAAATTTTATTGACAGCCAGTACTAAATCTACAACATTGTGCAGACTTAAAAGATAGTATAAACATGTAGTTAGAAGAAATGCTCCAGGTTATGAAAATTGAATCTTCCTTTTTTAACAAGCAAATTCAGATTCAGTTTTCTTTTAATCTGAGAGTAGTAAGATTGTTTAAGGACCTTGTGTATCTGTAATTTGTCAAAATTGATTATTTGTTCTAATTACTATCCTCTGCTCTTCTTTGTCATTAGTGACTATCTATAAATGATTTTTGTTTGGATTTTACATTAATTTTACAGTAGAGACCTAATAAAGCTAATATCTTCACATAGTGACAATATAGAAGAAAATAGACCTTTTAAAGCTAATAATGATTATCCTTTATGATAGAAATGTAATGGAATTCTTTTTCTTCATATTTTTCTTCAAGTCTAAACCAAACAATTTTTCAAAATCCATTCAAAAGGATATTAAGATTGGTTTAGTCTTAAAAAATTCAATTCCTCTTCAACTATTGCAACACAAATTTAGACCTTGATTTAGATGTTGCAGCTTGATAAAATCTAAAAAGCTCAATCTGCAAAGTTAGGTGTGCTGCTTCAAGACCTGGTTGGTTGAATACCCAACTACCCTCTTTCACTGAAGCATTTCCTTCTTTCCACAGCTGGGGTTAGTTGTTCCCTCTGATCTTTATAGCATTTTAGTTATATCTCTGTTGTAGTTCTTACAAGTTTTTGATATAAAAGCACTGCACTTTTTATTGTGTTCCAAAATGTATGCAGACTTGTCCCCCCCCCCTTTAGTCCCTGCCTCCCTCCCTGCCTCCCTTTCTTCCTCCCTCTGTCCCCTATTCCATCCATCTCTCTCTTTCTCTCAACTGCTATGTTGGCTTCTTACTGCCTGTAGGATTACATTCAAATTCATCATTCTGATATTCAAGATTCTCTTCTAAATTAGGCTGTATTTCCAATTGGTAAATAGTATTGAGAGAGAGGAGTTTCAGATGACATTTGTTTCTTTTTATTTACATGTATTAGGAAGCAACATGGTTTAGCATAGACTGTGGAGTCTACCTGGATTTAAATCTCTCCTTTACAGTTTACTAGCCATGTGCCCTTGGCAGACTGCTGGTAATCCTCTCTAAACCTCACCTTCCACAATCCTAGTACTGTTTTGCCTGCCCTCTCAAAGTTTAAATTTTTTACTTCCTGTAAAGTGTTCAGTACCTTGCAGATAGTAATACACATACACACACAGGGAAAATACAGTCTCTTTTTTTGTATATGCAAACATATCATAAACTCCTTATATGTGCATAAATATAAATTATCTTTATTATTCTTAATGCTATCCAGTAAAAAAAATTAGCACTATACCAATAAACAATTATTTTATCTCTTTGTAGGAAATGGAGAAGAATCTAACATGCAGTTATTCTCTTTGAAGGCAGCTTACACACTCATTCATAAATATATTTTCATTTTATAAACCAAATGAGGGGTAGGCATTAGCTCCATGTTGTTGATGAAGAAACAGTGTGTCAGAGAAGTTTAGTAGGCGACCCAAGATTATATAGCCAGTAAGCAATAGTCAGAATTGTACTGTCTACTACAATATGCTGCTTCTTATACCAAATGACATAAATAACTTCTGTAGGTATGGTGACCAGAAATTCAGACTTGGAGTCTAACAAAGGATTTTTGTTATGCTAAAATGTGGTAGTCTCTAGGATGTTTTCTCTTTTGTAATATTTGGCATTAGGTCTATTTCACAAGATTCAAGAAGGGGGTATGGCTTCACTTACTAATCAATCTTACCAAACAACTAAAAATGTCAGAGTTTACTTTAGATTATTAAACATGTCATGTTCAGTGGTAAAGACTACATTGTCAAAGGCCTAAAGAAAAAGGAACATTTATTTTATTATTTCTGCCCATTCTTCAGTGTTCTTTAAACTTTTCCCTGACTTTAAGGTGTCAGAATTACCTAGAAAATTCCAGGCCAGTTTTCAAATACACTGTAATACACAGTTTTCAAATAATCTGTTTTTTTCTTGAGGTTTTTGTTTTACTTTTCCCATTGCCTGATTTTTGTTTTTACCATAGATGGATCTAATTAGTAGAATCAGAATCCAGTGGTGATTAGTCAGATGTGGACTATTTAACATTCAAACAGAACCTTCAACAGTATTATCTATATAAAGTTATAATTTTAATTTATTCATATTCAATCATGAACATAGTTTAGTTCCAAGTTTCTACTAACAACATTTCTATGTCAATTTTCTCTTCACTAACCAGGGATATTATTCATAATTTATATCATTCTCTTAAAGTCCCATCTAATCAATTGTTCTGGATAGGTCTGATGCTGTTGGGGGATTTTTTTGTTTGTTTTATTTTAGGAATGTATGCTTTTTTGTGTGTTCAGCTGTCAGTTTACAAAAGCCGGTGCTTTGAAGGAGCAGGCTATGTTATTACCTTTTGGGTGGGGAATGAGGTTTAGTTTTATTTTTGCTTTTGTTTTATCTAGTTTTTGCTTCTATTAAATTAAGGAACAGATTAAGTTAAACCTAACAAATCTGTTACTCTTCAGTCTTACAGAACCCTTTGTCTGAGTCTTTAGTTGTATCTTTCAGAATTCCTCCTAAGGTCTTAGCAAGAGATCTTGCAAGAAAAGTTTAAGACTGTTAAGTGTTAAGACCCCAGTGTTAGTTGAGTTCCATTTAGCAGTGTTTAGAGTGCTCTTATCAAGACCAGAATGCTGGTCAAGGCTTTCCTCCTTAAATTAGAATGCTCTCTTTGTTCCTTACTGCTCCTGTTGTTCGCAAAACAAGTTTGATAACAGTTATAACAACCAGATGATTTATCTCTAGTGAAAACTCATAGCACCCATTTTTTAAAATTATATTTTATTGATTAGGCCATTACAGTCGTTCTCATTTTTCTCCCTTTGCCTCCCCCTCCTAGCACCTCCTATTCCCTCAGGCAATCCTCCCACCATTGTTCATGTCAGTGGGTCATGAGTACATTGGCTACTCCATTTCCTATAGGGTACTTTACATCCCCTTGGCTATTCTGTAACTGCCTATCTGTACTTCTTAATCTTCTCACCTCTTCACCAATTCTCCCCCTTGCCCCTCCCACCTGGCAACATTCAGGTAACTAACTTCTTTTCTTTTGCTTTTAAGAGTCTCTCTTTACCTTTAACCTTTGGACTTTTAATAATGTGTCTTGGAGTAGGCCTCTTTGCATCCATCATAATTGTGTGTCTCTGCTTTCTGGATTTGCATGTCTGTTTCCTTCACCAAATTAGGGAAGTTTTCTTTCACTGTTTTTTCAGATAATTTAATTTCTTGCTCTTTCTCTTCTTCTCCTGGCACCCCTATGAGGCAAATGTTGGACTTCTTAAAGTTTTCCCAGAGGCTGTTTATACTATCCTTGTTATTTTTGGATTCTTTTTTTCTTCTTGTTGTTCTAATTGGGGTTTTTTTGCTTCCTTATGTTCCTAATCACTGATTTGTTTTTGGCTTCATCTATACTACTATTGCTTTCCTGTAAATTGTTCTTTATTTCATTTAGTATGTCCTTCATTTCTGACTGGGTCTTTTTTTTATGCTGCTGAGGTCCTCACTAATTTCCTTGAGCATACTTATAACTACTTTTTTGAACTCTGCGTCTGATAGATTGCTTATCTGCTTTTAGTTTAGCTCTTTTTCTGGAGTTTTGATCTGTTCTTTCATTTGAGCCATGTTTCTTTGTCTCCTTCTTTTGGCAGCCTACCTGTGTTTGCGTCTATGTATTAGGTAGTGCTGCTTTGACTCCATGTCTTGGTAGTGTGGCCTAATGTAGTAGATGTCCTGTAGGGTCCAGTGGCAAAGCCTCCCTTATCACCCAAGCTGGGTACTCAAGGAATGCCCTTTGTGTGGGCTGAGTCTACCCTCCTCTTGTAGTTGAGCCTTGGTTGCCATTGTCAGATCAATGGGAGGGATTTACCCAGGCCAGTCAGTTGCAAGGACTGACTATGGCCACTAACCACCAACCTCCACCTTCCATGGAGGATCAGCTGTGCAGAGGCAGGGTGGTGGTGCTCCGACATGGCCTGTGTCTGTAGCTATTCATTGAGTACCCCGCCCTGGGGATTCCTGGGTGGTACAGACCAAGGTCGGCCCCCACTTGTGTTTTGCCTGAGGTACACTCCCTGAGCTGTAAGGCAATCTGAGATGGCTGCTACTTGTGCTTGGAGAAATTCCCAGGTAAAGCCAAGCTGTGAATATAATCTGGTTGTCACTATAGGGCTCACTGAAACCAGCTATTTCTTTATGATAGAATTTGGGAGCCAAGACCAGCAATTCTTATGGAAAAGCAGCTTGGGTGGGCTCATAAGTTGGGTGCAATAGATCCTCTGTGGATCTCCAAGGTGGATCATACAGTGTTAGCCAGGTTGATGGAGTCTCAGATATGGTACCAGCTTACCGACTCTATGGGGAGAGGGCTCAGCAAAGAGACAATGGCCTCTGCTCACCCTGATGCCAGACACTTGGGTCTCTCCCCATACACCACTGGTGCCCTTCAAGTTGCCACATCAGTTCTGGAGCTCAGAGGGAGCGAGTCTGAGTAGGTGAGTCCATGTATGGGTTCCCCAAGAGGAATTGCTGGGGGTTTCAGCAGCCTCCTCCACTGACTCAGTCCCCACTGGTTTTCACAGAAGTTGTGGGGACTAATCTTCCTGACCCTGCACTCCTGGGTTGAGGGGCCTGGTGTGTGTCTTGGACTTCTCACTCCCAAAGTATCCCTCTCAAATTTTTATCCTCATGGGCGTGGGTCTGCATCCGCACCCTTCCTACCAATCTGGATGGAGGTGATTTCTTCAATTTCATGGTTGTCAGACTTCCCATTCAGCTCAATTTCTGACATTCCTGAGTGACATTTGTTCTGTATTTTAGTTGTAATTTTGACTGTGTGAACAGACAAGCCATGGCTGCCTGTGTCGCCATTTTAAAGTTATTTTTCACACCCATTCTTTTGAGGAAAAAGAAAAGAAGTAGAGGAAAGAGAAAATACCAAATTACCTTTTCCCTTAATTACTGTATTGCAGAAATGGGAGTAAGTGGATTTTTTGGTCGGATTTCAGTTTTATATAAACTTCTTTTTCCCCTTTTACTTCTCCTCCAAGGAAAGGTGCTTTTTACATACAGTGATGAAAGTGGCCAAATTATGTGCCTGGCAAAAGGATGTTTGAGGAGAAACCTGGGTGATATGGGTGGTTTCTTTTTTTTTTTTTTTTTTTTTTAAGATTTCATTTATTTATTTTTAGAGAGTGGGTAAGGGATAAAGACGGAGGGAGAGAACTTCCATGCGAGGGAGAAACATTGCCCAGTTGACTCTCACACACCCACAACCAGGACTGAACCCACAACCCAGGCATGTGCTCTGACAGAAACTGAACCGGCAACCCTTAGTCTTTTGGAACAATGCCCAACCAACTGAGCCACACTGGTCAGGGCAGGTGATGTTTCTATTGGGATAACATCTTTAGATAATTGCATCAATTATAACATACACATAAAATATGTATGTTTGGAAAAAACAGGCAGAGATAACAAAGACATCTCAAATTGTAAATGACCTTGGTATAGCATTTATAATGACAGATTTTAAAAGAATTCAGACTATTTTTTTTTTAGTGATAACACTGATTTCTTCAGAGGGGGAAAGATGCAGGGAGTGCACATGTTGGCAGCACGAGCCTGAGTTCCCTTGCAGGTGGTGACTGAATTCCGTAAGCTGTGGTCACAGCCATGTATCAAGGGCTGCAGATGGTACAGTGCTGGGCTGGTGAAGTACACTTGTCCACAAACTGCCAGAGACTTTATTTCTTCTACAGTTACTTTAGAATGCAACTTATTTTTAATTGGCTACCTCTAGTTCTAGACATTTCATTCTTCTAGTAACTGTTGCCACACATGTCTTAGTCACACATATTTTGCCCACTTCTGATGGGACTCTGGTAGTAATGATAATAACTACCATTTATTGAACCCTTGCATTGTGTCAGGTACTATTCTAAGTTCCATAAATGTACTAGCTCATTTAACCACCACAGCTGTCCTGTGAGGCTAGGAGCTACTTTTATCACCATTTTATAGATGAGGAGACTGAAGTTAGCCTGCCCAAAGTCACACAACTAGCAGTGTTTTGAGTCTGACACTCTGACTACACAGCCTGCACATTTAGTTTTGTTGTTTGTTTAGTTTAAAATGTTATTTTTTACATTTAACTTTGATGCCATGTTTCCTCCATGTCTCTGTAATTAATGCATATGTTCTATAGACTAAAGCCCCACATGAAGGCAGTTATGACTAAAATCTATTTGATCTCTTAGAAATTGTTGACAGTTTTTCAGTCCTTTAATGGGAGACTAAAATTAATTTAAAGTGAGAGTCCACCAAAGTATTTTGTCCAAATGATGATGAATTATTTAGTGTCTCCATTTCCTACTTTCTGAAATCTTTATTTTAAAATTTTCATTTTCTGCTATGTCTTGTCCACATCCCATTTTCCAGGTGAGTATAGAGGGTTTTTTTAATCAATTAAAAAACAATAAACATTGCTTTTTAAAACCCGTTTTAACATGACTGTTTAAACTTTGCCTTTTCGAAACTTATTGGATAAGAAATTTACAGTTAGTCACATTGTATGTGTTTAACTTACACACTTGGAAAATAGAGAAGGCAAGTCTTTGCTGGTGTGGCTCAGCTGATTGCAGTGTCATCCCATACACCAAAAGGTCGTGAGTTCAATTCCACGTCAGGTGGGAAGTTCAATCCCCAGTTGGGGTGCATATGAGAAGACAACCAATCAATGTTTTTCTCTCTTCTCTCTGTCTCTCCTCCCTTCTCCTTTCTCCCTCCCTCCCTTTCTTTCTAAAAGCAATGAAAAAAGAAAAAGAGAAAGAATAACAATTTAAATAATGTGGGTGATTGCATCTGCTATCCCCCTGAGTGAGCTTGTGCCCTGGAGTGAATGGGTAATGGGGACTTGAATTTATCATCCCATTACGCTGACTTTAGTGAGTATGCTGCTCACTGAGTGTTTCATTCTGCTGGGTATGATTACTTTTTGATACAATATGGTCTGTAAAAACAAGCCAACAACTGGGGGGAAAAAAGCAAGCTCTCCCAAGGCTGGAAGAAAAACCAGCTGTGCCATGCTTACTGAAGGAGAATGTGTTGGTCTCTAGTAGGTTTTTCCAGGGTACTTTTCCAAATGTGCAATTTCTGCCTTATGTGTGTAAGTAACTCCCTCTTAATACATGATTCCTCTGTACTGAGTACCTGCCCAATGTCGGGCACTATGACAAGTGCCAAAAGAATGAAGATTTGGAACGGTATTGATAGCTCATAATCAAAGCAGGGCAACTGGAGGTAATGGAGAGAAAAACAAAGAATGTTGTAAAATTTAATTGGCAAATGCATAAAAATTGCTATAATATCACCCAAAATAGTTTATTTTGGATGTTATAATAACTTTAAAAACAGGAATGATCAAGTGTTTTTTTTAACACTGTTGTATATATGGAAGTGACTTGCTAAGCTCAGCAGGTGCTAAAAGAACTATAAGCAAGAGTTTTTGCCCTGAAAAAATCTTTTGGCTCTATGCATTTCTTACATATGCTAATCTTGACCGTGTTCACCTGAATATCATGACATTTTAGTTATGCCTGCCTTACATCACACATGATGTTTTCTTCTAGGTTTCTATATATTCTGTTCCAGAAAAGATTGGTCAAGTTCACCATGCCTTGGAAACAACTGTGAAGCTTTTTGAATTTTTTCAAAACTACTTTGAAATTCAATACCCACTTAAGAAATTGGGTAAGAATCAAACAGTGCCTCTGATTTTTATTACTATTGTTTTGCAAACATTTTTTAAAAATAACTCTTGCCAAAGTTGTTATAAAAGAAAACTAAGAAATACTTAATGATTTAAAAATTGTTTGTATTTAAGATCATCTAGATTTCTTAAATGTATCTGAATGTGAAGCTTATAACACTTAGCAGTTTATAGGGTTACTACAAAAGTGCTGTGTAAGTGGGAACTTGCTTCGGGCTCAGTCTGGAGTTTAACTCATTCTAACTTCATGAGAAATTTCTGACTCAGATAATGAGAACTGAGTAATGGAAGCTCTGAGTAATGAAGCTGCTTCTAGAACAAAGAGAGTTGCCACTGCACACTGTGAAGGAATTAGGTGTCTCTTTGTTTTCTGAGGAATAGAGTAGCAGTGACTCTACAGGGGTTTCATCAGGTCTTCCCCAGCTGACCTATGGGTGAGCAGCATGCAGGGTTAGAGTAAGGCAGGTCCCATTCATTGGGGGTATAAAATGAACTCACTGCCTCCTGATCACTGCCACAGTGATAAAGCAATGGGTAAAATATTTTTATTTAACCAGGGAGTATCTTAAATGAGGGAAAGTTAATTGTTTTTTCCTGTTATATCCAGATTTGGTGGCTATTCCTGACTTTGAAGCAGGAGCAATGGAAAATTGGGGTTTAATTACCTTCCAAGAAAAGACACTTCTGTATGACAATAATACTTCTTCAATGGCGGATAGAAAACTAGTTACTAAAATCATCGCTCATGAGCTGTCCCATCAGGTATTAGCCACCAAGGCTGTTATATCTCATACCTGTGGTCTGTTTCATATCCTAGAGTATAGAATCAGTTTACATGCAAATAATAATTCATCTTTTTCTTATAGTATTGTTTCGTAATAAAACAAAGCTTTTGAACTCAACTTCAGATGAAAGTGCTGTCTAATGTCTGTATAGGACTTTATAGTTTATAAAGCATTTTCACATGTATTATCTCACTTTTCATAACTGCTGTAAGGTAAGTGATAATCCCATTTTACAGATGTGGAAACAAGACTCAGCTTAAGTGAATAACTTGCTCACAGTCACACAGGTACTAAGTGGAAGCACTAGGCCTTAAAGAAGCACTATCTCATCAAGATCTCTCTCTCTTCTCCCCCCAATAATACACGGCTATTTTGCCTCTGACTAATTCCGGCTGCTCAGTGTACCTTTGCGGGGGCAAAATCTTTTCCTAAGTTGTACTCTCACAACTCTTGGACTGTAATTGTCATAACTAGATTTATTTTTTCCTCTCCTGCTAGAACTGTATTTTTTTTTTATTACTTTTAGAGGGGGAGAGTACTCTTTGCATGACATGGAGGAAAAAAAAAAGAAAATTACACAGGTACATGAAGCCCCTCCTGCCTTTCCCAACACATTGCCTCTCTTGTGTCCTTGATAAGGTGCTTCTCGTGCTGGGTGCAGTTCAGAGGTGCCGTGGCGGTGGGAGGACACAGAAGAAGGGTAGTACACGCTCTGGGCAGTTCACTCCCTGTCCCACACTCACCCTGCACACAACTGTGTAGCCCTTGTGAAGACTTCACGACAAGCTGGCATATGAAGCACATGCTTATTTACTCTAAGAGTGTTAGGTGTGTAGAAGAGGTGTCTCTTAGGTGATTTCCTCCAGGTCTATTATATCTGGGGCCTCCATTACTACTGGGGAGTATTTCTCCATTACTTCTTTTTTAGGATGTACAGATCATCTTCATTTGAAACAGGTTTTAGGATAGTATCTTTGAAAAATATGTTCTGGTAATTCTCAAAAATGTTTTGTGTCAGTATCTAGTAACCTTATCATTTTGCTGCTGGTCTGAGTCAAGCCCTGGGCCACACTGACTGCTGCACACCCTGTCACCACACTTTGTTTTAGGGAAGGTTGAGATACACTTTTTAGGAGAGTCCCCTCTCTTTTTTTCCCCTTCTTACTTCCTCACAGAAGAAGGCATTTAAGATCTTTTTGATTTTACTTATTTACATGCAGGCCAACTTTCTTAAGGAATGTTGTTTGAGTTATGTCTTGAATTATGTGAGTACTGTCCTCAGCATGGGCAACTGAGGAGCAATGTGAAGTGTGGGCTCTCAGACTGCAGGAAAATCTGTCACATAGAAATTTACTTTTTAGTTGCTATGGATGGTTATAGATCAATGGAGAATCATCTTACTAACTTGGTATTAAGAGCTAGAAGAATTTTATTATCTAGGAAATCTCATTTTTAATGAGGTGTCTAAAAACTTTTTTTAACCTAGTGTATAATGTATGTTACTTTGATAAATATGCTAATTGTATCTCTTATTTTTTTTCCATTCAATTAGGGTAAAATGTTAAAATTTATTTTACTTTTAAAGTAAATTTATACAGCTTTTGCAAGTGTTTAATTTGAATGTTGTTTAACTATAATGATTATTTTAAAGTAATTGTCATCTAGTTATAGGTGATTAATCTAAAAATTCAATTGTTAGAAAATTCTTGAGAATGCAAATATTGTGTTGGTTAGTAGATTGTTTTTTCCCCACAGTGGTTTGGTAACCTGGTAACAATGCAGTGGTGGGATGATCTGTGGCTAAATGAAGGGTTGGCTACTTTCATGGAGTATTTCTCTTTGGAAAAACTATTCAGTGAGCTGTCCAGTGTGAGTACAATGTTTGTCAGGTCTACTGTGAATGCCGGGTGGGGGGGGGGGGGAGTCAAATTATATTTGGCATGTATCTTTATGCATTTGCAATAAAGAAAATGATTCTAGAAAGAAACGGTAAAATTGGCCCCTGTTACTTGTTGTACCTCTTGAAATTTGACAATGAAAATTATGCCTTTATTTAATTATATATTTCATTGAAAGGTGAAAGTATGTGAAATTATTTTACACTTTGTAAACATTTGTTGTTAGGGAGAGCTTTTTAAATTGATTTGCTACATCTTATTTTTAATTGTTGTGATTCTTCTGCTTGAAGAAATTTAGATATAGTTGAAAAGCCTTTTTGCAAAACAATACATTTTATCCTATGCATAAAGAAAGAAAAAATTAAGATATTCTGTGGCAATGCTGTTATCACTCTGATCATGCTTACAAAGGTGATGTATAAGTTGATACAAACAAATAATTTACCCTATTTAGATACAAACCACATTTTGTTCTTGTTCAAAGACTTGAAACAGCATTCTGTTATAGAGAACATAAGGTCACTATGTTACTGGGCTGTATGGAGGTGATCCCTACCCTTAGAGATATTTGGACACACCAGGATAGGCCATGACACACACTGTCAAATAATTCACGCAACAGGTGGGAAAGCATAAAGATCCCTTTGAACCCTAAAATGCTGTGACTTTCTATAAAATGTCCTGGCTATATGACCCAAAACTGCTTTAAAATAGGAGTTCTTTTAGAGTTTTCAGTTTGAAATTTTTGTGTAGGTACTGCTCAAAAATTTCAAGTGGTATAGAAGTAACTTATTTTTGGCTAGTGAACTAAACAAGATCCTTTAAATCTGTGTATGTACCTTAATTAAGCAGTGAGATTCGCAGTTTCACCACTTGGTGGTGCCCAGAATGTTTAAAAGCTTCTAATATACTGGTGGAGCTCATCTGCTGAACTCTCAAAGAATTCTTTCTGTTTAACAGTGATATTTTATTTCAAATGAACTTCAGCTAAAGGAAATATGCATTTCTTAATAGAAAAGCTGGACATGTACAATAAATTAGCTTAAGAACCAGTTATTATTTTTGTTTTTTAATTTCAGAGTTTTAAAATATATGCTAACCTTTTCATACTATGTTGAATATCAAGATTTGGCATTTGGTTGCTTTAATAACAGAATCTTATTCTGTTCCTTACGTTGTTTAGGAAACACTTTTTTATGTGGCCAAGAGGTCATCATTTTACTTTTAAAATTAATAAACATTCATAAATGTCACATTCTTCCTGTGTGTTCAAAAGCTTATGTTCTGAAGTTTATTGAATCTGGTTATTTTTTAATAATGTCCTTAAGCAGTAGTATAATTTATATAAATAATTACTATACTTGCCTTTGCCTTTGATACTGCTCATGATTTCCTAATCTGTTTAATTTTTTACTAGTATGAAGATTTCTTAGATTCTCAATTTAAAACCATGAAGAAAGATTCCTTGAATTCATCTCCTCCAATATCGTTGTCTGTTCAGTCTTCACAACAGATTGAAGAAATGTTTAATTTTCTTTCCTATTTTAAGGTATTGCTATACACAATTGTACCTGGAATAGCTTTTAAATTAATTTTATATGTGAACAAGCTGCATGGTTTAGATTATTTTAAAGGTTGTTATTATTTAAAGTATTATTTTTAGGTATCCTGTTAAAATTTAAGATGCTTGCTTCTATTTAAATCTTGGTCTTAACTTTTTCTGGATTATTTTTTTTTCTCTGTTTCTGGTTTAAGTTCTCTGACTTCTGGGCAGTTAACTAGATGTTATAGCAATATAGTTTTTAAAGTTGCTTCACTCTTTAGATCTATTGGTAGTATATGTACAGGGAGGGTGTTAAGCAAGCCCTTGGCTGTGCTATTCAGAATCAGGGTAAATTCCAAAGTCAGAATTTTCTGAACAAGTAAGCAAACAGGTATTTTAATAATTGAAGATTAGGAGATTCCAAGATGTCTGTCGAGTAGGTGGAAGCTACACTCAGCTCCTTCTGGCACCAAACCAGACTTACAGCTAAACTATGGAATAATCAACCTGAATAACTAGCTGAAGGACAGCTGAACAGCAGTGTTATAACCAAGGATTTACAGAAGAAGCCACATAGAGACTGGTAAGAAGGACAGAGATGCAGGGAGGGCTGGCCCCTGCACCCACGTGTGGTAGCTGAGAAGCTGGAGGGTTCTCTCAATTCCAAAAGTGCCCCCCCCACCACTGCCCCGAGGAATGTGGAGTCTCATCCTCAGGCCAGGCTTCCCAACCTGAAGCATCACATCTGGGAAGAGGAACCTGCAGATAAAACCCTACTTCCCCAGCCTTCCACAGACAACAATATGGTGATTGCCAGAGAGAAAGGGGGTGGGGGAAGGGGAAGGAAGACAAAAAGGGTAGTGGAAAGAGACTTGAATTTGTGTGGTGTGTGCATGATGCAGTATGCAGATGATCTGTTATAGAGTTGTACACTTGAAATCTATAGGTTTTATTAACCAATGTCACCCCAATAAATTAAATAATTTTTAAAAATGAATTAAAGATTAGATTTCAAGAACAGAAACACAGACTCCAGGTTTGGAGGTGAATCAAAAACAGAGAATAAAAACCTGACTGAGATCATCATAGGTCAGAAGAACACAGCTATTAGTGCCACTCACATTTGTGTTGGGAAGGAGGGGTGAATATTATATGTCTTCTTTGCCTCCTTTGTCTTGTGGGTATTAGATTAGTTGATTAATAAATTGTTTTCCTGTGTTAGAGAAGAAAATACATGAAATAAGTGAGATATAGTCCACATTTTTAATGGGAATGTTGTAGCAGAGAGGGAAAGTCGGTATTGCAAGGTAGAAAAAGAAATGTTGGGAAAGAATGAGTACTCAAATTTATCATGTAACACCATAAAGAGCAATAGGTAGTAAATTCAGTTAATGTGTATATGGTAATTTTAATGACTTAACATTGATAAATTTTTACCAGAATTGAAATTTATTTAAAAAACCATTTGAGTGCTTACTGTGTACTAGTCATTGTTAGTAATTGTAGTTGAATTTTTCAGTTTCCCCCTCAGCTAACATACAGTTTAGAAGAAAAAATAAATACATATCTGTAGCAGATGTAGGAAGTGATATAAATTGGTTTTGGAGATGGATAAATATGATTTCTATTTCAAATCAGGAAGGGCTTCACTGAGGAAGTGGTCATTTTAAGATTGGGAATGATGATGTGTGCATCAGTGAATATAGTGTGACCTTAATAGGTGCATGCCTTATTCTAAATGTTAATGTATATTTACTACCCTGTATGACACAGACTCTGGCCCACAGTGTCTGCAGTGTTATGGCTGAGATGAGAGAAATTCACATGGACTACCAAGTCCTGTGTAGGAAAGGGGACAGCATGGCCACCCTCTCAAGGGGAGAGCATGCCAAGCTTTGCGTTGACTGGCTTTTATTGGCTTTAATTTGCATAGGAATATAGGGTGTGTATGTAAAGCTCATCCATCATTGTCAGGCAGTAATGATCAAATAGATAACATTCAAAGAACTATGCAGGCTTATTTTGAGTCAGGTTCAAATAGCTAAAGGGCCGTAAAACTTTGGGGAAACAAACTCATTTTATGCTTGGACCCTTATCATTTAAATGGAAGGTATTAGCAAAGCAGGTTTCAAAGAATTTTATACATTCTTTCTTAGGCCTGATTGCCCCAGGGGTCGCCCCTTCCCAGAATAGGGCCACACCCACCTCTGGCATTGTTTCAGGCTTTGGTCGAGCAGGGAAAGTAAGACAGCCAAGAGATTAGGAGACTTCTTGCAGACAGAATGAGGACTCAGGCTATGTCAAAGCCAAAGGGCAAGGGTGCATCACCCCCTTTCTTCATAGCCTCATGGCCGTACCTGACTTAGGTCATCCCTCCCTTGAAGAATCTTACCTGCCATTGGCTAACCAGTCATGCACTGGGGGCCAGGCAGGGTGAAGTAAAGTGGGAAGAGGCAGTGCTCCTGCCAGGGAGATAAGCTTTGTGGCTTACGGTCCCAAGGCCTCTCACTCAGCCTTAGCCATGGTGGGGTTACAGCTTCTGAAACCAGGCAGGGCAGTTCCCAACACCTATACATCCATCAGTTCTAAACATTGGAAGTGACTCTGCAGGAAGAAGAGATCTTTGTTACTTTAGCAACATGATATACTAAAATTGGAAATTAATGTACTCCCTACTAGAGAGACTTTTGAGAGCTCTTCTAATTTGTTGTCCTCAGCAGAGTGCCCATGAATTGAACTGGTACTTTAAACATTGAGGATAAGAGTGGGGATGCCACATAAAATTTGGCATGTTTTTCTATTAAAAATATATTTACAATCACTTAGCTTTTTAACACTAACAGTGAAACAGCAAGTAACTGATAGACCACACAAAATGTCTCATAGTAGAAGTAGTGTGCATGGTGATCTACTTCATTCATTCTTTTGAGATCTTTTAAAATAATTTTTAAGACAATTTTAACATAGTCCATGTCTAGTTAATGGGACTAAATAACAGTGTATTATAACTAGATTCTATATATGAAAGTATATGCTTAGACTGATTGTATTTTGAATTTTAGATTCTCAATTTTACAAATCTATTATATTCTATTATTTACCTCTCTTTCTTACTTTTTTTTTTTAATAGGGAGCTTCTCTTTTGTTGATGCTAAAAACTTTTCTTACTGAAGATGTATTTCAACGTTCTCTTGTCCTTTACCTGCATAATCATAGTTATGCATCCACTCAAAACAATGATCTGTGGGATAGTTTTAATGAGGTAAGTGACCTGAATATTTTATTTAGCTCTAAAAATAAGAAGACAGGGACTCTATTTATGTTTTTCTCAAGTATATCCCCTATATAAATAAGCTGTGGTACCAAAGATAGTTATTTAAGAAAGAGAGGGATGGAGCTTAGGATAAATACTTATCCTAAGCAAAAAATTAAAAGAATTAAAAATTCTTTTTTAAAGAGCAAAGAATTAAAAATCAAGAAATGCAAGTACTAGTCTTAATTGTTGAAGGATTGTGTATGGCCTTGTGTAATCATTTTTATTCAATACTTTAATCTCTATTCTTACTCTGTAGGAAAGTTGTCTTTTCCAAATTAGTGTATATACTATATTTTCATCTTTTTCAAATGAATATTTTTTATTTTTATGATTTTGCAACTTTTCTACCTCTCATTCATGATTTTTTTTCTGTACTCTGCCCTGTGAATCCTGTCTTTTGGAGCCATTTTGTCTAGAGAGGATGATACATCACAAGCTGGCTGTCCTTGGCCGCATACTGCCCTTCCATCACATTGCTATTGGATTTTGTTATGTTTGCAAATATTCTAATAAGCAGTGCAGTTAGGTACATGTTTTGTTTCACAGCAGTGCATGAACCTAGCCTGCATTGTGCATGTATACTAACTGCATGTCCTTATAAGTATTTGAGTCTTTTTTACCCCGATCTAGATAAAGTTCTTAATGCTTAGAAGATCACAGACATATTTGGAAATTGATGAAAGTTCTGGACATACTCCCCAGAAAAAATCACATAATGCAAAACATCACACTGTTTCAAAGTCATATGGACCCTGTTTAAGAACTTGGCTCTGGATGTTTTTTGTATACTCTTTCTGCTGCTTTGCCTTATCTGAACCTGGTATTTTGTAGCTGTTAACCCTTTGCCCAAAAGGCACACCTTTGCTATTCTCTGAGCTCTCTTTGAGAAGAGGGATTAGTCCTTATTACCTAAGAGTTGTTTCCAAATCACTGTTTTTCTTCTTATCATACAGTAGTATTTCAATCAAAAGCTACGCTATTTACTTTATACTTGTTATATTATCTCCCGACACGTAGAGTATATTTCTTCCTCCCTCACTGACTTCAACTTTTGTATCATCATGTTTTCCTATCCCAACCTAGACCCTAATATTATCCTCAGGTTTTTTAGCATACACATCAAACTATGCACTGTCCTCTTCATTTCACTTCTGCCTCAAAGACCCAAAAGTGCCTTGCTTTGGAGCAAGCTTGTTTTCTTCTCAACTCCTTGCCCAGAACTAAATAGATCTGGGCCATGAGAAGTGTTAGATTTAATAATCACAATGCATTTGGGAAAATTCGCTCCATCCTTTTCTGCTTTAAATGAATAGGAGTATGGTGATTGAGGTAAGGCCTACCATAGTGCAGTGATATTGTCAAACACTTTAAATACTTGATGATTTTAGTTGCTTACAAATCAAATCCATATGTAATCTAAAAAAATAATTTGAATCATAAGTTTAAGTCACCTTCTTTAAAGAGATAGTTCTTCAAAAAAATTGCTTCTTCATCGATATAAGATGTTTCAGGCGTAGTGGGCTTTAGAGGATCTGTGAACCTCTGACACTGGATTTTTGTAGATAAATTTATGTAATTATCTGGGGAAGAGGGTCTGGACCATCAGAATAGTTCACCACTGTTCTCTAGGGAGACTTAAAGTCAAGGCAACCGACCTATTTATATTTCCTCCTCTTCCTCCTCCTCCTCCTTCTTCCCCTTCTTCTTTTCTTCTCCTCCTCCTCCTTCTTCTTCTCCTTCTTCTCCTTCCCCTTCTCCTTCCTCTTCTTCTTCTTCCCCTTCTTCTCCTCCTTCTTCTTCCTTCCTCTTCTTCTTCTTTCTTCTTTCTTTTTTCTTCTTTCTTCTTCTTCTTCTTCTTCTTTTTTTCTTTTCTTCTTCTTTCTTCTTCTGCTGTTTCCTGGCATTTCCACAGCGTTAGTTCTTTAAAAGAAGAACTTTAACATTATGAAAACTGAGGGTCTGGAGAACAGAGAAATCTAGACTCAGCTGATTCACAGGAGTAAGTCCCAGTGCTTCTGACTCAAGACTCCACATTATTATTCACGTGGTCAGTGCTAGTACTGTGACCTGAAAGGGCGCTACTCCTCCTCAGGGGTTTTAATGAACACTCAGTTGGTAATATCTGCTGGTTTTTCAACCGCACTTCTCTCTCTTTAGTTGTTACTTAGTTCTCTTCCAGGTTACTTGTCTTTTAGCAATCACTTATTTACCTACCTTAGAAATGTACATCCAACTCAGCATTCCAGCTTCTTTTTTCTATTAACATTAAGTGTAGCCTTCATAGAATGTGGTAGGGAAAGAGGGAAAGATACAAACTGTAATAAACTGTTTACCTTCAAGCAAAAATAACTTATCCTTTTATTTGTAGGTCACAAACAAAACACTAGATGTGAAGCAAATGATGAAAACTTGGACCCTGAAGAAAGGATTCCCTTTAGTGACTGTGCAAAGGAAAGGAATGGCGCTCCTTGTACAACAGGAACCATTCTCTTTGAACACGAAGTCTGAAATCCCACCCTCAGATGCAAGGTGCATGCCTTTCTCTCCCTGCTGCCTCTTTTGTACCCTCAAGTTAAAGTACTCTGAAATGTTTTGTAATCATAGATTCTTATAAAACCTCTAACAAGATTATCTTGTTCTGGAAATACCTTGAAAATTTTCACCTTCCTGCCACTCCCCCCCCAAAAAAACTCTAAAAATGAAAAAAGAAAAAAAATGACAAATTATATGTAAATGACTGAAATATTGGAAAGCGTGATAATCTTTCAATATTTTCTTTTTATAGCCATCTGTGGCATATTCCACTCTCCTTTGTCGCTGAGGGAAGAAATTATTCAAAATATCGATTGGTATCATTTCTGGACAAGAAATCAGGTTTGACTTAACACTTTTCTGATAAGAAATTGGAAAGAACGTATTTTTAAACCATCTGACCAAGCAGCAGGAAGGAGTTTACACTTTTCAGTGTGCACACTCTGTGAGCTGGTTTTCTGAGTCACCTACACATGATGTGACTAACGTGAGATTGCGTCTGTGTGTCATGCATAAAATTGGTCTTTCATAGTCATGTGACATAAGGTATGAAAAGTTTCATTGGAAAGTACCAGCAGTCCTGTTAGAAAATAACAAATGCTGTATTTTTTTGTACCCTAAATAAATACTTTATGTTAGTAAGAAGTAGAGCAGCTTCTTAAAGTCAGCTCTGCTGACTGCTTTCTGGGGGTAGGCTGGGGCAATGGCATTTTGAGAAACACCCTAGATGATTCTTATGCGTAATAAAGTTTGATGCATGACCTAGGTAAATAATTACTATAAAATGTCCTGTAGACATAGTATACATTTTTTGGTAATGAACAAAATGGGACAAGAAATCATGATTGCAATGAGGGGGATCGTAAAATGTAGCTTACCCACAACGAGTCTATAAAAGCAATTGAAATGTAGTTTCTGACCATCTGTGAAATACCTCTGTGAATACCACACTATGTATCCTCTTAATTTGCATCCTGAAAGAACATAACGCTTCTGGGTTCTGCAGGAACCATTAGTGATACTCTACATTTAGGGAAAGGGAAAATTTCTTGTTTGAATTTGGATATGGTGTTCAATCCTGTATTTTTGAGAGTGCAGTATAGCTTAGTGGTTAAGGGAACAAATGTTGGAGCCAGATTGCCTGGTTCCATGGTATGAGTTTAGGGGAGTTATGTGACCTCTCTGAGCCTCATTCCCCCAGCTATGGAATGGAGATAGTAGCTATAGTTACTTCATAGAGTTATGGTGAGCATGAGTTCATTTACATGAAACACCTAGAACATCACCTGGCATATGTTGTATCCTAGATAAATATTTAACCCTATATAAGGGTTAGCTACTATTATTGGTTATTATTTTAAAAATACTTTAAATATCTTATAGCTACTCTACAGAAAATCTAGAAAAAGAGCAAATCTTATCAGCCTGTGACAACTACTCTCATGATTATTTCTTAGTCATTTCAAAGTACCTTTTACTTAGTTGATGTCATTGTGTACATGTGATTTTTGTATGTCATTTTTAAAAAATCATACATATAGTGATTGACTTAACCTTTCCTTATTGAACACTTGATTCACTATATGTCTTTAGGGGGAAAAAAAGCCTTAATAAAAATTTGGGCTCTTAAAGTGTTTTTGTTATTTTTCATAGGAATGCTTCTCAAAATGACGACTCTTAACCTTTTGTGATTTAATACATATTTCTAAGTTATGCTTCTGTTGTGTGATAACAATTTATAGTGCCAGTTGAAACATATGAGCATACCAATTGCATTGCAGTTTAAACTAGAGTGGAATGTGACAAGAATAATCTCATTATTTAGAAACCCTAAGAACAGTTGATAATGCTTGTTGAATCTAACATAGCTGGAAGTGCTGCCTTCTTTAATGAAAACAAAACCACATACTTGAAGTGGGCCCTGGAAGGATAGTCTCTGACCTAAGGGACAACAAATAATTTCATCTCCCTGTTTAAAAGAAACCAGTGAGGATTTTTTATAAACCTCCTGATAGTCTATAAGTTTTGGGTGGTATTAGAAGTAATTGGATAATAAGATATCTGCTTTTATTAGTCCTTTACTTTTTAGCTCAGTTTACATGTGAGCTTTTTATTCCTTGAGGTTCACAGCCCAAAGTCTAGCTCATGTTTTCCTATTAAAACTTTTTTTTTTCTAAACCCTTACCTGGTATTCTGTTTCCACTGCTCAAAAATTGAGCAACTCAAACACACTCCTCCCCTGGCCTCTGGGTGGCTTTTGTTTATGCTGCTTTCTCTCCTGGAAGGACACTGTTGTCTGTCCACTCCCCCCACACACCCCAGCTGCCACCCCCCGCCTCATGCCACCACCACTCCCTTGATTTACTGCTGTCGATTCTTCAGATCTCAGATCACTGCCCGCTTCAGGAAGCCTTCCCTCACCCCATGGCAAGTTAGATGCCCTGCTTGTGTGCTTTAATAACATTCTCTGCTTCTCTACTTGTAGTACACTTTAAGTACTTTTTCGCATAGCTCTGTCCTCACGTTAGATAGGTCCCCTATTGAAGGCAGATATCATGGCTATACGAATTACTTTTGCAACCTTAGCACCAGGTAGGTGCAAGAATAATTATTGGATAAATAAATATTGTCTATAATGAAGTGACTCAATTGCAAATCTCATTGTAAAAAGTTCCAGGAAAAGAGCATTCAAAGCCTGATGAAATGATGTCTTCTGTTTCCTTTCATTTCAAAATATTCTTAGTTAAGGAGAATATACACAACGCACTGTGATATAATTGGTTTAATTTAGAGCTGGAACTGAGGCACTATATGGTGAAAGCAGTGACTGTTAGTCCTTCTCCTCAGCTGTGTTACTTCTCTTGCTGCTGCTGCTCTTTTCATTCCTGGCAGTCCGAGTTTTGAGAGTCCACACTGTAAACGCTTTGTCCGCACAAAAAGTGATGGACCCTAGGGACAGATGGCTCTTCTTGGTTCTTGATGCTCCAGTGAGAATCACTCTTATTTTAATTTTTTTGGTTCTCTTAAGGAATGTAGCATAGGCAGTGACTACAGAGGCTTATTGTATGTCATATGACTTCAGTGTAGGGTGTTATCTTGGTAGTTTGTTTAATTATAGTATATTTCCATGTGTTCTAGGGTTGTTGGGTTAGTCCATTAGTTCAATCAAATATAGAAGTTATATTTGGTTAATATCTTTGTCACTTTTCCCCACATACATGAATTTTAACCAAGTAGTAGTTGTACAAAGAAGGGCTGAACGAGACCATTTTTTTCAAGCTACATATTGAGGAAGTTATACTAAAAAAGTGAGTGTCTCCCTCTCCCTTTTCTTCTTCCTTTCCCCGCTCCTCTGTCTGTCTCAATCCATATTGCACTCAGACCTAAGCTCTTTAACTATAGAAAAATTTTATATTGAATCTTAACTTGAAACATTCATGTTTCTGAAAGGATATCACTGTGCCAGAAATATTTCCCTGAAACTAAAAGACATGTCATTGGAGTGAAAGGCAATTGGAAAAAAGAAGGAGGAAAATCGTAGTATTAAGATATTTATCATGTGCCATTCTCTGCTCTTGCCTTTCTCCCCCCTAATAAAATAAAGGAGAAGCGAGGGGTATTGCAGAAAGGAATGCTTTTGAGCAACAGTGGATGCAGTTCAACTGTATGCCTCAGGCTAGTCCTCTGGAGCAAACTATTCAGGAAATTTTTAACTTTGTAGTAAAAACATGATTTTTGTTTCTGTGCTTTAATATTTCTTTATAAAACAGTAGTTGATTTTCATAACTCACTGACAAATGGCTTTATGAAATCAATATTAGATTACTTCATCTGGGCTTCTGCCATTTAAGATTGGAGTTGCTCACTCTTTTTAACTACTCAATGGATTGTGAAAACTCAACCGTTAATCTGTTAATGATTATAATAAATTAAAAACACGTAAGAATAGCCTCATCCACATTTGAACTGCAAGGATGTATTGACGTCCCTTGTGAGCAAAGCCATTATGTTTTGATACCTGTGGTTTTAAGGGTCTCTATTCTGGATCATTCAGAAGACCTGAAAGAGACTAATATGCTGACTCTTTAAGTGATAACTCTCCTCTCCGTGCTGTTGGCTGTGCTGCTTTATATTTCTGTCATCGAGATGACAGTAATAATATCAAGTACATTCCCAGCTGTGTTTCTGCTCTCTACCATCTGGACTTGGATAGGTTTATGACATGGCAAGTTGCTTGCTTATCAGCCAAGATACTATGTATTTCAGTATTTTCTTGCATCTATCCAGTGGGCAAATGGCCACACTTATCATTGCTTGCCCCCTTTTATGGGAGAGAGAGATTTGGAGCTACTCAGTCCTTCCCAAGATCCTCTTGGTAAAAGATCTGTAGGAAATTGTGTTTGGTGACCTTGAGAGTATTGATCTTTTTGCATTAGCTAATGATAAAGTTAATTTCATTAGTCATAGGTTTGTTTAAAAGGTCTCCAACTTAGAGTAGATAATGTTGCCATTACAGTTATTCCTTAGAACTGCATTCTGCTCCAGAAAAAGGAATAGACCATATTAATATTATTATTTTTTCTCACCTATTGCTATATCAGCAATAAAACAGAAATTAGTATGGATTTTTTAAAATTTAATATTCACTCTATATTTTTTCCATTACTATTTAGTCTCCTTATAACTCCCTCCCCTCAGCAATCACCACACTGTTGTCCATGTCAATGAGTTCTTTCCCCTTTTTGCTAAATCCCTCCACCTCCTCATCTTCCCCACTAGTTGTCATCCTGCTCTCCAAGTCTATCCCCATTTTCCTTTAGTACAGAATTTTTAAATGAAAAATACTTTATCTTATATGCCATGTTAAGACATGATCAGACTGTCTTTTCCATTTAAAATATCTTTTGTACTTCCAGTAGAATTAGGGTAAATAAAGTGTTAAAGCATCTGGTAAATTTTAATAATTTGTGCTTTTGAAGTTGACAGACCTGAAGACTTCAGATATTCAAGGGTTTAAATGTGTTTCTAAAACCTTCACACAGAATTATTATGATAATGAACATTGTAGAACAGTCTAAATGTTTCCAAATAGGAGATCGATTAAACTGTGGTAGGTCTTGAAATAGAATATTATAAAGATATTTGAGCCCTGGCTGGTGTAGCTCAGTGGACTGTGTGTGGGCTTGCAAGCCAAAGGGTTGCCAGTCGATTCCCAGTCAGGGCACATGCCTGGGTTACAGGCCAGGTCACCACTAGGGGGCATGTGAAAGGCAACCACACATTGATGTTTCTCTCCCTGTCTTTCTCCCTCCCTTCCCCTCTACCTGAAAATAAATAAATAAATTCTTTTAAAAGGGAGGGAGAGAGAGAGAGAGAGCACAAGTGAGCAACATAAATGTACGGTTGCTGGGGGTTATGGCCTGCAACCCAGGCATGTACCCTGGCTGGGAATCGAACCTGCAACACTTTGGTTCATAGCCCACACTCAATCCACTGAGCTACGCCAGCCAGGGTGAAAAAAATTATATTTTTAAAAAATATATATTTGAACAATGCATGTGAAAACAATGGAAAAATGTCAGGGGTTGGAGTCTGATAGGTGAAAAAGCAATATAAAAATGCATGCATATATGTAGATCTGTTGTATGGAGTATTACATCAACTACCAGTAAATTGTATATCAGAACAATCTTGGCAGGAAATATACCCCAAAGTGCTATTATTGTCTGAATTTAGATTATTTTTCTTATCTCTCTACTCCTCTTTCTTTTATGATTTTAAAAATTAGTATTCTTTAAAGTAGGGAAGAAAACTTATATATATTTACAAGCCTTATTTAGATACCTTGAAACCATTTACCATGATACGGTTATTTTGTTAATTCATCCATTAATTACCCAAGTATTTTTTGAGTACTAGAAATATTGTTCTGGGCACCGAGAGAGTGACAGTGAAAAAAATAGTTCATGGAGCAGATATTCTAATAAACAGTAAACCTTAAGATGCTTAGAAGCATACCCTTAACTATTATATTAAATTCATGTCTTTGCTACCAAATTTAAAGGACATTTCTTGATTAGTAATTTTAAAGATTTTAACATTCACTATGTATATTTTGTAGTCAACTTTTGTAGTAATATGTCTTTATAGCCATGTATTTTGTACCTTATTAATTTAAAATTAATTGAAATTATTCCATAGAAATTTTTAACAGTTCTCTCAGCATTTATATATGTCCTGGTGGGGGCCTAAAAAGTACATATCACTTTTCTATTATTTTAACTCAATTATTTTTTAAAAGATTTTGTTTATTTATTTTTAGAGAGAGGGGGAGGGAAGGAGAAAGAGAGGGAGAGAAACATCAGTGTGTGGTTGCCTCTCACACATTCCCCACTGGGGATCTGGCCTGCAACCCAGGCATGTGCCCTGACTGGGAATCGAACCGGTGACCCTTTGTTTCACAACCTGTGCTCAATCCACTGAGTTCCACTGGCCAGGACCAATTATTTTTTATTTGTGCCCAATGAGACATTAACTCTTCCCTGATGTTTTGCTACTTTTGAATTATGTAACTTTTCTAAATGGCTTTATCTGTTCTTCCTTTGCTAACATAGAAACAAAGGTGGAGATGGAACACATTTTATCTAGTTTTCTTAGGTGGTATTCCCTGCTGCCCCATGCTACACGCATTTTCCCTTTCTCCCTGCTTCTCCTTTCTAGCCACTGAACTTGGGAGCCAGTTCCGTGTGTAGACAGACACTATGTATACTTTCTTTCTGGATCTTGAATACTCTCTACCTGGCTAACATATTTTGAGGTCTCAGCTTAGCTGTCATTTCTTCCAGGAAACCTCTCTTAAGTTTCCCTAGAGGATGAGCATTTCTTCTATGTACTTCCAAGGAATATCATCAATAGCATTTATATGAATTCTATATGTTAGACTGTAAGATCTGTGAGAGAAGGAACATAACTACCTTGTTTACCACTAAATAAATAATTGTTAACTGAATGAGTAGTAACTTTTGTTGATGTGAAAATAACTGCACTGAAGGCAGAGATTTGGTTTCTTAATAGAATAATAAAATATATGTATAAAATATACCAAATTAATTTTGAAACAAAGCATTCGTTTAATATTTTTTCTTGCCCTATTCTCCTCTCCTTCTCTCTCTCTCATTTTTGGTCTGTATTAGATGTCATCAATCTTACAGAAGAAGTGCAGTGGATCAAAGTCAATACAAACATGAGTGGCTATTATATTGTACATTATGCAGATGAGGACTGGGATGCACTCATCAAACAGCTGAAAATAAATCCTTACGTCCTGAGTGACAAAGATCGGGCAAACCTCATCAACAACATCTTTCAGCTTGCAGGGTACAGTATGCTTGGCTTTGTTTTGTTTGTTTGTTTGTTTGTTTTTTAACAAGTGATATTGAGAAAAAGAACATTTTAGAAAAACAGTTCAAAAGAAGTAGCATGTATTGCCTGTAAGGTATAATTCATTTTGGAGGAACTGGAAAATGTAAGAAATACTCCATGCCTTCAGGGACTTTGTAGTTTATATGGAAACCTAAGCTACAAATATTGAAGGGTTAAATAACAAGGTATTATTTAAATACCATCTCAAGTATGTAGATGCCAACAAGCAGACTCATATTTGCTGAATACATTGATAGTTCTGACTTTGTTTTATTTCATGAGAGAATTCTTTTCAAGCAGCACTTGGTTTAAGTGTGATGCTTAGTGCTTACTCATTGGTTTGAGGAACATCTCTGATATCTAGAGCCTCCTTATTTGAGTACTGCTTGCCTCCCCCCTCACCAATGCATTACAGAATCCCAAAGCCAAGAATGTCAGTGAACTTGTGTGTGTAGGTATCTTTGGAATAGGAAGATTACCAGCTTAGGTTGTTAATGGGTCAAGAGACACAAAGAATATTCAAAAGTGTTCCATCTGACTATTCTTGACCTTCCTATCTAGGTTGTTTTTTAATGAAATTACCTTATATCGTCTCAGTCATCATTGTTATGATTTCTATTAAAAACCTTATTTTTAAAACGTACTCACCATAAATTCACAGTAGACCTCACTTTAACAAGTTTGACAAGCAAATTCCCATATAAACAAATAATTTTTTTGTGATTCAAATCCTCTTTATGCTACCTGTCTCATCTGGTAAATATAAGTAATTTAATAAATAAATAAAATTAGTACTTTTCATCTTTTATTACCTAAGATATTGCAATACTTTACCTGAGTCAGTAGCAATTCACAGGTGACATAGAATAAAAACAGAGCAATTGTTTATCTTTTTTCTGAAATGTATCTTTAACCTTGGGTCACACACATGAACTTAATTAAAGGTAATAATATTTAGTCTAACTTTACAGAATGACACTCTAAGCTTAAGTTTTAGGTCTTCAAGACTCACCATCTGGCCATACAATTTCTCTCTCAGCATGCCTAGAGTTCATTGGCCTTTCTCAGCATGTTTACTTTTTCTGTTCTTTTACCCTTTAGCCTAGGCAAAGTGCCTCTTCGGAGGGCCTTCAATTTGATTGGTTATCTTGGAAATGAGACCTCCACCGCACCCATCACTGAAGCCCTGTTGCAGACAGGCCTCATCTATGACCTCCTTGAAAAACTGGGGTATATGGATCTGGCCTCAAGAGTGGTGGTAAGTCTGCCTTTTGCCAGCTTCTCTGTTACTTGCTTTTAATATAGTTATTCATAATGTTGTTCAGCAGTAATAGGCTGAAAAAGCAACTAGTTAAATTCCATTTTCTTTGCTTTTCTAGAAATCTTTACTTTGAACCAAAACATCATTGCTTAACATGAAGAGCTGATAAAGGCTTAGCATGATGTGGTCTCACGTGAATATCAAAATATAGACTTCTTATACTGCTATCACATGAAAAGTTTTCTTTTAAATCCTGGTTTATTTTTATATAATAAATGCTTTAAATGGGCCTTTTGCAAAGTAGTTCTCCCTGTTAATATTCCAATGGTCAATATAAAATGACAGCCATGTTTGTATTGAGAATATTGTTTAGGAGTCCTTACTGATAGTCTGTCTTATGGATGCCAATGCTGGTGGGTCTGTTTCTCAGCAAGGCTTTGAGGGAGGCTTTGTAGTGGAGATTGTTTTACCTTTTTTAAAGCCAGTTGCTTGATCTTAATAGTGAACAACTGTTTCTAGACCCTTTCAGTGTTAAACCATTGACTGAGTCATTAAAAGCTTGGGAGGGAGCAATGAATCTTTGGTATTATCCAATTCTCTGAATCTGCCCATTCTAACAACAGGGTTTGCTTTGTAAACTAGTCAGGTTTTCCAGAGACCAAGCAAAAGACAGGTTTCAGGAAAAGGAAGTATTAGACCAGGAATTAGAAAAGGCCTTTTAGAGTTTTAGTGTCCTCACTGGTAAAAGGAAGGGGTTGGATTATGTAACTTTTTTTAACCATCTTTTTTCTACCACTCCTACTGTGCATCCTACTCTGCATCCCATGTGATAAAGTCTTAACACCTGCATGATTCTCAGTGGGGGGAGGGGATGTAGGGCAGGAGGGCCATATGGTGCTTGAAAAGCACCCTTCCTCACAAGTTTCTTATCTGACCCCAAAGGAGCCACCCTCATCCCTACCCATAAGTAAGATGCTTAAGTTAGAAGATTTCTGCGGTCTGTTCTAATTGATGGGTTTTTATCATTCTTCTATTTTTATAAGGCTTTAACCCCCAGCCTTAATAAAAACCAGCACCAGAAACAAGTACATGTCAGTGTTTATTATGTTCTGTACACCATCCTGAGTACTTAATGATGATTACCCTGTTTAATACTCACACAAGCCCAAATAGATATTTCTGCCCTCATTACATATATGAGGAGACTAAATAACTTCCCCAAGTCACTTACCTAGTTGATTATAAAGCTGAGATTGAAACCTATATTCATTTTACTTCAAAGCCTGTTCTTTGTGCTGTGTTGCTATATTTTTAATATATTTTATTGATTATGCTATTACAGTTGTCCCATTTCCCCCTTTCACTCCCCTCCACCTGGCACACCCTCTCCTACCCACATTTCCCCCTTTAATTCATGCCCATGTGTTATAAGTCCTTTAGCTTCTACACTTCCTATACTATTCTTGCCCTCCGCCTGTCTATTTTCTACCTACCATGTATGCTACTTATTCTCTGTGCCTTTTCCCCCTCTCTTCTCCTCCCGCTCCCCTATTGCTAACCCTCCATGTGATCTCCATTTCTGTGGTTCTGTTCCTGTTCTAGTTGATTGCTTAGTTTGTTTTTGTTTTTGTTTTAGGTATGGTTGTTAATAATTGTGAGTTTGCTCTCATTTTACTATACACATTTTTTATCTTCTTTTTCTTAGATAAGTCCCTTTAACATTTTATAAAATAAGGGCTTGGTGATGATGAACTCCTTTAACTTGACCTTATCTGAAAAGCACTTTATCTGCCCTTCCATTCTAAATGAAAGCTTTGCTTGATAGAGCAATCTTGGATATAGGTCCTTGCCTTTCATGACTTGGAATACTTCTTTACAGCCCTTTCTTGCCTGTTAGGTCTCTTGAGAAATCAGCTGACAGTCTGATGGGAACTCCTTTATAGGTAACTGTCCCCTTTTCTCTTGCTGCTTCTAGGATTCTCTCCTTCATTTTTACCTCGGCTAATGTAATTATGATGTGCCTTGGTGTGTTCCTCCTTGGGTCCAACTTCTTTGGGACTCTCTGAGCTTCCTGGACTTCCTGGAAGTCTATTTCTTTTGCCAGATTGGGGAAGTTCTCTTTTATTATTTGTTCAAATAAGTTTTCCACTTGTTGCTCTTCCTCTTCCCCCTCTGGTACCCCTATAATTCAGATGTTGGAACATTTAAAGATGTCCTGGAGATTCTTAAGCTTCTCCTCATTTTTGGGAATTCTTATTTCTTCATTCTTTTCTGTTTGGTTGTTTCTTTCTTCCTTCTGGTCCACTCTATTGATTTGAGTCCCAATTTCCTTTCCATCACCATTGGTTCCCTGTGCATTTTCTTTCGTTTCACTTAGCATAGCCTTTATTTTTTCATCTCATTTGTGACCAAATTCAACCAATTCTGTGAGCATCCTGATCACCAGTGCTTTGAACCGTGCATCTGATAGGTTGGCTATCTCTTGGTTGCTTAAAAGTATTGGCTTTGAGGCTTTGATTTGTACTTCCATTTGAGCCTTTTTTTTTTTTTTTTAAATTTGGTCATGCCTGTTACGTAGTGAGGAGAAGAGCCTTGGGTGTTCTCCAGGATGGGGCAATTTAGTCACTGGGTTGTGACATTGTATGTGGGGGCGGGGTCCGAGAGGAAACAATGTCACTTGCTCCTCTCTCCATCAGATTTCAGTACCTTCTGCCGCTTCCCCCAAGCTAACTGGGCCTTTCTAGTGCTAATTCCCATGTGGGTGGGCTTGTGTACATTCTAGGACCCTGTTGGTCTCTCCAATACACTCTCCTGTGAGGCTGGGAGTCTCTTCCTGCGCCTCAACCACCACGGGTATTTTCAATCGGTGTCCTGAGGTTCTGTTTCCCAGTGCTGGGACCCTGGGTTGCACGGTCTGTCTCACTGCCCAATTTCTCCTGGTTTGTCTGCATGCAAATGTGGCCCAGACAGCCAGGTGCTTTGCGCGAAGTGCCTCGCTTCACAGTCGCCACCTCACTGGGTCTGCCAGCTGCTTGTGCGCCCAGGGTCCGACTGCTGTGGTCTTGCGCTCAGGGTGCCTTATGTGCCCAGGATGCGTTATGCATCTGGTGCCACAGCTTTTTGTGCCACGACCCCTCTCTGCCTGGCTGCCCAATTCTGCCTTCCTGCCGGTCGGGATGAATGTGTATATTTTAACTCGGTTGTCCGACTTCCATACAGTTCAATTTTCTGTCAGATCTGGTTGTTATCTTGTTTCTAAATTGTTGCTGACCTTATTTTGGTTGTGCAAGGAGGCACAGTGTGTCTACCTATGCCTCCATCTTGGCCGAAAGTTTTGTGTTGCTATATTTTAAACTAATTTGTATTCTAACACTGTCATCTTTCCAATGATACCTTTCTGTTGGGAAAATCAAAGACTTTTCTTTCTTGCTATCATTTCTTCCTTTTTTAAACTGAGATTTTTTTAAATTAAAAGGACTTGAAAAGCTTGTAGACCATGTGTTTAAGGTTTAAAATCACAGACCCACCTCTAGTTACTTACTTGGAAATGAAGTTTTCAAGTTACTACATGAGATTTCTTTTATATCCAAAATGTTAGCAACAGTGTTTTTTTGAGTATCGATGTACACTTCCAAGAAGTATGCAAATAACTTATTGATCTCTTTAGGGCAAACTTAGAATCCAACATAGACTTTCTACTGATAATATATTAAAGGAATTGGCCATTTGTTAGTTCAGCTACGGTAGATGGACATTTGGGTTATTTGGAGTTTGGAGCTATTACAAATAATGTTGCTGTAAATATTCTTATATATGTCTTTGGTGAATTTCTATGGGATATATGTCTGAAGGTGGAATTTCCAAGTCATTACATATGCATCACTAATACTGTACTACCAAATCGTTTTTCGAAGTTAGTTATATCAATTTAACACTCCATCAGCAGTGTTTGAGAATTCAAGTTCTGTTCTGGATCTATTTTTTGCCAGTACTTAGTATTAATAGCAAACCTTTTTTCTTTTAGCTTTTTTGATGTGTGTATCATAGTATTGCAAGATTGGCTTTAATTTGCACTTCCCTAAAGTGAAGATGAATTCCTTTTTGATATTTCTATTGACCACTGGGTGTTCTCTTTTGTACCCAAGTCTTTCAGTGTCAGCCTTTTTCTTATTGATTTGTAAGAGTTCCTTATATATTCTATGTTCGAGTCCTTTGTTGATCATGTGTATTTACAAATATCTTGTCCTACTCCAGCTTGCTTTTTTATTCTATATGATTTTTAAATTAGCATAAATTCTTAGTTTTAAGGTCTGAAATTTGTTTGGCCCAAGATATTCTCTTGTGTTTTTCTTTGAAAACTATTGTTTTATCTTTTATATTTAGATTTATGATCCCTCTGAAATTGCTTTTTGCATATGGTGTGAGGTAGGCATAAATATTAATTTATTTTCAATATAGATATCTAATTGATCCTATACCAGTATACATCATTATATACATATTTGTTTACTTTGGGGGTTATTAGTACCATATAAAATCAATATGGGGTAGCATATTATTTTCCTATGGCCTCCATAATAAATTATTACAAACTTAGTCTCTTAAAACAACAGAACTTTGTTCTCTTACAGTTCTGGAAGCCTTAATTAAGGTGTTGTAGGGGTAGGGTTGGTTTCTACTGACAGAGAATCTGCTCCATGTGTCTCTCTTAGCTTCAGGGGGTTGCTAGCACTCCTTGGCATTCCTTGGTTTGTAGTTGCATTACTACAGTCTCTGCCTTCGTCTTCACGTGGCATTCTTCCTGTGTTTCTTTGTCCAAGTTTCCTCTTTTAAGGGCACTAGTCATTGGATTTGGGCCCTCCATATTCCAGTATGACCTCATCTTAACTTGTTTACATCTGCAAAAGTCCTATTTCCAAATAAGGTCACATTCGAATAAGGTCCCAGTCAGACATGAATTTATGGGGGGATACTATTCAACCCAGTATAGGTAGCAATATTAGTATACATCATTCACTCCAGTAATAAGGAATAGTGTTGGTACTGAATATGCCCTGAGGGGACGCAGAATATCTGTCTACTTGGGAGCTCCACAGCTAGTTAAATTTCGCAGTGGCAGAAGCCACTCTGCCTCCGCCTCTCTCCATTAACTGTGTTGAGTTTCAGTGTCAGGAAGCACTCGGTAACCTACCTTAAGCTATCCCTGTGCCGAGAATATACAGGCGAAACACAATTTGAGGAGTTAAACCTTTTGAATATTTTCCTACTATGGCACACAAGTAGCTCTCCATCTTCATTCCAGGTGGTGATTTCCAGTTGGCTGGGCAGGGATGTGTTTATTAAGAATGCACTTCAGGGTGAGGTC